>NW_028145556.1:865000-1165000 GCF_977016875.1 Pavona decussata | reverse complement strand
CGTGGCGTGACTGCTGTGCGGATCGTATGCAAGGTTAGCTAACAGTAAAAAAAGCCAAAAGCACCATAAGCAAGCTTTTGACTTCCATCTTATACACCTTAAGCCCACATTTTTTGATAAGCAGATAAAAGTCGAGTCCGAAACCTTCCCGTTATCAAGTCTGAGATGCAGAGATGTTGAATATATGCTCGATGAGTAACAAACTGAAGAGAGCAAAGAACGATTGAAATATGACTGAGGACGTAATGTTCAATTTAGAATTCCATTAAAATTATAAAAGAAAAGCTGTTGTTCTTTGATGTTTTCAGTATTCTATTACCAGGACCCTGATCCAGTCTCGCTCCCAGTTTGCACGCGGTCAAATGTGACGTCACCCGTTATGTCATCGCGCTCGGCCCCACGCCCCAATTTATCTGCGGTCAAACGTACAAACTAAGCCCGTTAAAGATACAGTTTTTATACTTTGAGAGTTCAATTCAAAGCTAACAACTTTTTTGCGAGACTGTGAGTTTACTAATTCCTTTTTTTGATTTATTAAAAAAGTTTCAAGTTTTTTTAAACGTTAAGAATGTGTGACATCCAAAAAATCGATTCACCTAGTGGTTCCTGAAACTTTTTTTTTCTAAATCGTAAAATGATTTAGTAAACTCACAAACTCACACAAACCTTATCATCTTTGAGTGCTCAAAGTAAAAAAACCTTATCTTTAACGAACTTTTCTTGTTTATTTATTTATTTTACGTTTGACGGCAGTTAAAGCCCGCGCCATGAGGCCTGGGTACGAGGCTGACCCTGAACACGTGTGTCAGCGGGTTTTCTAACCAAGGTTTTCGGTTCCAGTTCTATTTTTGACGACGATCGTTTCAACAGATCACGATCATCCGCGCGACAGGTACTGGAAAGGAAGTAGACAAGAGGGGAATCGGACGCACCCCTCAAAGCGCCTCCCACGCAGACAAACCCCACGCGCGCGAGAAAACCGCTGGTACCCGATTTCGTACAGTTTTTCTGAGGGTTGAATTATTTTCGACGCCATTCAAATGCGACGTATAAATTGGGCCTTAGATCAGTGACCAGCATCTAAATTCTCCTTACAATATCAGTACTAGATCAAACATACAGGTTAGGAGAATTAAGAAAATGATCACTAAAGATGAAATGCTTTGATGTGTAACCAAATTCTTTCAACTAGTTTAACAGGAAAATACAGTGAACAGTGGATAGAATATGCATGCTAATGTTGGATATCACTGTTAGATGCAAAGTAACGAAAGAGAAGCGCAGCGGTTTGTAAGTGTATTCACTTATTTCAATGACTGACGTTGCCGAAAAACCCACGCAACAAGACCGTAAATGAGATGTACAATACCATGGAACACCCAACAGACTTACTGGTTCTCAGGAACGCATTACGCAAATGAAATGAGTTGGAATCATCGCAAGTTAGTTCAGAGAACGCGCTTAACTTTCAGCTAACGTTGTCCCTAGCACGTTCACGTCACAAATTCAAGGTAAAAATCAAGTGAGCAGCGGAACGTGAAAGACTGGGAACCTGCACTATCAACTATTGCTGTACGAGTCTTAACACAAACGAACCATGAACAAATACAAATATTATTCCTTTATTACTTTATTTTAAATATAACCTAATTGCTTCAATTTGTATTTGATACTTTCCAATACGTCTCGTGATTTCATACGCTTGATGCTAATTTCGTTTGCCGGTTCTAAATATTCTACATACAAACCCCTACAGAAAAGGAACAATTTTAAGCCATGCTGAGGGGTCCTACAGCAAAAACGCAACAGAACAATATAATTGGAAAGATTTCCGCACTGCCCCATACATTAATTATACATGCACGAGAATAGAGTTTGAGTTGCAAAATATATACCGTAATTAATGTATGGGGCTGTTCGGAAATCTTACCGAACAATTTGTCAAGCAAAATTTCCAACAGAGATGCTTGACGACAATTTATTGCAAATAGACGATTTTCATTGAGAATGTAATAAAAAAGCTCCCTTTGGGAGCTCCCAAGGGAGCTTTCACAACTTTTATGCTGACGCAAAGTACATTTTCCCTAAAAGGGCCGTGTGGACAATTTGTCGAAGAAATTTACGTTTCCCACCTTTAGGACACGATTACATGGTGAATTACATCCCGGTTAAAACACTGAGATTTCAGCACAGCTTCGTTAACAAATCCCGTAGACTGAAACGAGTTTGCAATACACGAAGAAAGTTTCAGGCCGGTTGAGATGAGCTAGTCAGGCTGGAACTTGCCAAACTCATTGTGATTTGAATAAAAACGTTTCATCTTGATAGACTTTTTCCCACGTAATTGTAGCTGGGCTAAAATTCATCATGTAATCGCAGCGTTAGGTAGTACTGGGGGAACTTTCATATAGTTTTCAACAGAACCAACTAAACCAGCCATCAAAAGTCGACCTCCGTATTAACTTGGCTACCAATATCAGATTCGATGATATCCAAAGGCACATCAAACTGCTGGTCCATTCCCATGTAAGCGTCACTGATAAGGTACACTGTGTAGATCCTTCTGCCCAGGTCCTCAGGCGTGTAGAAAGATAAGGGCACAGTGCTCGTAGAGCGAACTTGGCCCACTCTCTTCACGGCCATCAACTCGCCCGAGTCCATCTCACCGAAGACAACCCACCAGCCCACGTCTTTGGGTTTGGGAAAATATGGCGCATGCGCTTTTGTCGTGGAGCGCTGACCCTAGGGAGGAAAAGGTGGTGATGTCAGAATATCCGTGACAAAAAATAAATAAATAAATAGATAAAATAAAACACTCAATATCTGTTAGTCTAAGCTAAAGAAATAATACGTAAACAATAGTGTATAATAGCGTATGTGCGAACTAATAAATGAAAAACCATCGCAGTTATCAGTAAAGCGACTTAAACAACTGCGAAATTGAAGGAGAGTCTGAAAACAATTCAGGCTTGAACGGGATTCGAACCCATGACCTCTGCGATGCCGGTGCAGTACTCTTCCAACTGAGCTATCAAGCCAACTGGGAACTGGTTATTATGTGAATTCGTAATATACCTGTCGAGGTAAAGTGATGGAAGTGGAATATATGAAATTCGTATATTTGAACCGTGGATGAAATACAGTGGAATACCGATTTTTCGAATCTCCTAGGGAAACTGAAATTGATTCAAAAAATTGGGAGTTTCAAAAAAAAAAAAAAATTCTGACCGAAGCAAATCCAAAGGAAACAACGTTTGGTTAGAAATATCGGAGAGCTTCGAGAAATCGAGAGTTCGAATCTGATCGAGATCCTACTGTAATAAATGAGAGGCCATCGCTGTTAACGATGGCGTTCTTCCATACGCATCTCTGGTATACTGTTTTGATTCGTAGAAACTCAGATTCTCAGATTCTTAGCTGTTTTTAAAAGGTATTTAACAGGGTCAAGTTTCTTCGGAAAGCCTCTGTGGGTAGCCAACGTAACCTACAAAAGCAAGTCCGTTCTTACCTTAAAACCAAAACTCTCCTTTGTAATTTCAAGTATTATGACATACTCCTGCTCTGCATGTACTGGGACCCAGTCCTTTACAAGCCCCTCGGTCGGTGCCGTATTGAGCATTTTAGTTTCTTTTCGTCCTGACTCGTTCTCGGCCCAGACTCCGCGCACCTTCACCTTCACACTGACTTGGGGCAGACGACTGAGAACATTGAATACCTAATCAAGCAAAAGCAACGTAAAAGATACTCAATGTCTACTCTTATAAGCCTTTTTGTTAATGGCATAAAGAGCAGTATTTCACGAGGGGTATGTAAGAGTGTTTCCTGTTATCTGCTCCTTGGGTATGGCAGAATAAATGGCGATACATTAAGTTCTCAGCTCGTGACTGCGAAATCGACGGAACTTTGGAAAAATCATAACAAAATTAAGCTCCGCGAACGTAAACAGTACAAGGATATGTCATAAATTTTCCGCCGAGAATTCAAGTCATCTTGGGCTATTTTACGGCAGACGACTCGACTACATAAGCCGCCAAAGTGTGCAATTACGAATAAAGAAACAGAAAAGAGAACAGAATTGGACAAGATTAACAAGGCCCACAAAAAGACTGCGAAAAGCATATATACCTTAAAGTGTAAGGATTCTACAGAAAATTTTAATTAGACATCCTCTCTGTTCTATACAGTTGCGAATTCAAAGAGACAAAAATTAACAGCTTAAACTAACGTGCCCTTGCAGGTGTTTTGTTACTCAGCTAGATTAGCTCTTTAGTTGTTCTGAGTAACTTTTACAGTTCCCGTTATCTTGTTTTAAGAATAGGTAATAAAGTTGTTGCGGTGTTTTTTGTTTTTTTTCGACAAGGTACCTCAGTTATTTCTCCTTGACTCAGCGCTTCTCCTAGCATTGTATTCAGCACCCTTCTCTCGCCCCTCACGGCATCCAACAGTTCAGGGAGGCATTCTAATGAGCGGCCTTGGTGTCTGAATAGCGACAGGATATCTGGATCAACACAAGGAAGAGACAGAAGAGTGCAGTCGTGAAGCCAGCGCCCCTGCACCACCATCTGAACCAGATGCATACAGCGTAACGATGTCGCCAGCCAGCCTTCAGCTGAGGATACGTCAATCATAGCCTAAAAAAGGGAAGTAAAATTGAACACAAAAGCATAATAACCCAAAAACTGCCCATGAGCACTTAGCTCCGACTGATTTTCGTACTTGATCATAACTATAACAAAATTCTCGAATCTGATTGGTTACCAGCACCCATGATTTGAGTATTATAAATAGGACAGTGTACGCGTCATGATTAAGTAATTGGACAGCACACGCCATTGTGCGCGCCGTTGTATTTGACCGGGGTCCTTTTTCCCACGTGTTTCAGAAATAAAACGGTTGTTTTTAAATTCTCCGAAACGCCTTTACCTGCAGAATCCGAATGGCTTGATCAAGAACAGATTTCGTGTCTGTTAGATAATCAGTACTGGGCAATGGAAGGCGCGTGAAATGGGCTTGGAACAGCAAGTGTGCCTTGGTGTGCGGACTGTCGTACGAATGAGGGTCTACTTCCAGGGGCAGGGTTGGCGCCAAATCACTGAAAAAAAAAGAAAGAAAGAAATGAATGAGATATGATAAGAATGTGGAAACCACGGAATTGCCAGTATTATTAGATAGATCAGACGTTCAAAAGTGAAGTCCAGACATGATGTAGCAACGCGCGCATTTCAATCGTGAATTGTCTCACTGAAATGCGCTGAGTATAGCAAAATAAAATGGCCGGGTCAAACACTGTTACGCTAAAATTTATATTCAACAAAAAGATTATAAATGTTTTTTCATATGTTTTGTTTTGAGCGACTCATTTCTATCTGGTTAAAACATCAATAATAATAGGTTCATAAAGACGAAAGTAACGAAGTTTGTCACTTTCGGAGCTGTGAGAGCGAGCTTATAAATGCTTTTTGTATATGTTTTCTTTGTTTTGTTGTTTTTTTGTTTTTTGTTGTTGTTGCTGTTGTTGTTGTCTTTTTTGGTTTCTTTTTTACGTTTGTCATAATTTAGTTAAGATAATTCGACTCACATCTAACCGCGGTTAAGACAGGAAATATACAGTAAAATGTTCATAAAACAGAAAATAGCGAAGCTTGTTACTTTCGAAGCTTTGAAGTCTATCAGCTTATTTTGAAACAACTTAGAATGCCATATAGTGTAATAATAATTCTTTGCTGGTTGTACCAACCCGTTAATAATGTCTTCATTGTGTCTTACTGGAAGCTGAGAGTATTCTTCGGCATCCTGTAAAAAAATACAAGAACACTCAATCAGGCCTGTAACAACACCTGGCTCAACTCAAAACGAGTCGATCATTTAAATTCTAAATACTCCAGAAACACTTAAGTTTGCATTGGTTTTGCGTTTTCCCCAGTTCTCAAATCAAATATCTCATTATCCACTCCCCTCAGGGCTTTTCAGGGATAATTTACAACACTCTGTGGGGGCTTTTTCCAGACTGCTTGTGGCGCAGTTTACAATTAATGAAGTAATGAGTTTTGAATGATCCCTAATGTGACGGTGAATTTGACTAGGGGTGGTCACTGCCAGAGATTTGTTAAGTCCCTAGTAGTTCTTTTATGTCCCACAGAGTCAGATTATGTGAAAATACTGTGAGACAGGACCTACGGTTTTTCGTCCTTGTCCGAGAAGACCAGAAAGTCTAACCATTAGTGGTCTGGCCGGGAATCGAACCCAGGCCTACCGCTACACAATCTGGTGCTCAACCAACTGAGATCACCAGATTCTGTAATCAGGAGCAACATCTACATCCAAAATCACGTGTCTTCCAGCCCTTAGCACCGGTTGCGTATTTTCCCGCCTTTTTTTTTCTTTTGATGATCATTTAAGAAATTATTATTAATATTATTATTATTATTATTATTATTATTATTATTATTATTATTATTATTTATTTTAGTTGTATGTTTTGCATTTCCCCGCTTAGCACCGGTTGTTTGTGAGCCCGCGCTCAGCACTGGCTGCGTGTACGTGTTCTGATACATCATGTGTTGTGTTTGACTTACACTAAAATACAACTTTCCCTGCTGCTGTTTTCTTTACTAAAAGTAAACTAAGAAATACCATTTTTAAACGAGTAAAACAAATACTTACTGCTAAAATCTGGATGAGGTCAGGTAAGCTGCAGTCAGCGTGCAACCGCTCACTGAACATGCGCAGTGTTAAATGGCTCAAGTAGTAGTAAGATGAAATTCTTCCAAGAGTTGTGGGAGTCACCGACATACCGTTCTAAAACAAAAACAAACAAAATACGGGGTTGCCAAAGAGTGTTTTTGCTATTTCCAAACAACCACTCTTGGTGTTTGGAAATAGAATGAAACACTCTACCTCGTGTTTAATATATTACATGAATAAAGTCAGTGCAACATTGCAAGTATTTGTCTATATTTTGTAGATTACGAGCTCCCAACATTTTCCTTTACCTCGCCTATCTCCACGCACGCTGATTTTTCCACCTGTGTGATAGCATCCTCCACCAGTGACGAAAGGAACTTGTTGACCGACTCGTTCTCGGTATCTTCCAGTTCATAATAACTGGGATTCATCAAAAGACGGCGAAAGAAGTAGGTCCAAGTCAGGTAATCCATGGCATCTTGTTTGGAGGTGACCGTTCCCGCCACGATTTCCGCGTTCAAGTGATCTGGGAGCACCTCCAGCAAACTGGGAAGAGAAGGAAGATTCAGTAACTAGACCTTGTTAGTATAACGGTTATGTATCAGTGAATTAACTCTGCAGTGTATGATGTAGTGCTAAGTGAACACATGAAATTTCCACTGAGCGTTAGCCCTAGTAAGGAAATGGGAGATCACACGAGGCAATGAAAACAATCTCCGACTTCGGCGGGAATCGAAACCACGACCTTCGAATTTGATCGTCCGTTGCTCTACCGACGGAGTTACGAGGCCCGACGGGAGCAAGTCACCTTCACCCATCCACTTCGTGCCATGTGGCACATAAGGCCTCAACGACGGGAGCAAGTGGTGGATGATTATGGTGGTAATTGCGGCATTGACACAAATAATGGATCAGCGAATTAACTCGATTTAAAACCATCCTGCTCATTGCATACGAATTACCAAAGTGCGACGACTTGTAATATTTCGCGGCGGTGATGTAAGCGGCGGGGGGGTTTTGTTCATGCAAAATCCCCTACCCTTTTCATGACAATATATCTCTGAAAGTAGACCTTTAAATTTCTCATCTTAAACGCTACACCGCAAAAGCGCCATCGTTCTTAAGTTGCAAACAATAGATACAGACGCGGTCCTATTTATCTACGCGTTAATTGCGATTGTAGCTGACTCATCGAAGGTGAATGATAGTAAAAGTATTTTCATTACTTAGTCGTATCACAGTCAGTACAGGAGTACGCGGTCAATCTATCATAAACTGTTGGTGAGTCATAAAGTTTTTATCAGGGTTTGTACCAGACGTCTCTACGGCTGCATCTTACACTTTTTTTATGTGGAAAACGGTCAGCTTGTCGGTTACGTATTTAAATTGTTCACTTACCTGGATTCTACCGGAAACGGTTCGTACAAAAACTTCTTGTAAAAGTGTTTCTTGATATCGTGTACCAGAATCACAGCCACCCCATGCTCGTCAAACTGTGGTCTCCCTGCGCGTCCCATCATCTGAAGCACGTCCGTGATGGGAAAATCCACGTACCTCCGCGTCTTGCCATCATAATATTCAGTTCCTTTCACCACAACTAAGTGTGCAGGGAAGTTTACACCCCATGCTAGAGTGCTTGTAGCGATGAGAATCTGTTGGGCGATTGAATAAGACTTAAAAGAGGGCAAAACAAACTTTAGCAGTGAAAGAATGATCTTGGAAAGGATATGAGGACCATTTAGTTGACATTGTATTTTCAAAACACCCGCAAATTAACCCAGTAAACAGAAGACCCAAACGTAACCGCGTTTACAGGAAAAAGAAACCCTTACTAAGACGGGTGACCTGAGCATGCAGATAGGTTAGCCAGCCAAAAGTGGGCGACCTTTCACTGAAGGCGTTGCCTGCGAGCTAGCGCTCTTGCTTGATTCACGTGAGCGGCGAAACCGCGAGTGACGAGTTGGCGAGCGAAGCAAGAGGTCTCGCTCCAGGCTCTCGTGTTCTCTTCACTCGTCGACTCATAACTCCGGGCTTCGTTGTTTGCGCGAAACAAACAAAAATGTCTTTTCGCAGGCTACTGAAGGGGCGATGCAGCAGCACTCACAAGGTCTCACGTGATTGGCTTATAACCCTTCTAGAAACAATAGAACAAACAACAGAACAATACCCCAACCCCAAAAACAATAACAGCTGCTATTCAATTACAAACTCACGAGAGCTGGTACACTTCTGTACTGATGGCGGTAATCCGACTAAATGATCCACGCAAAAAATGTTTGCTTTTTAATCGAACGCAGCGTTCTAAACCCTAAAGCTTCATTTTGTAACAAAGCCGGTTACAATTGCCTATCAAAAGTTATTGTTTGCCTTCTTTGTTTCAACAAATAGCCACTGACCTGAATCTTTTGATTAACAAACAGTTCCTCTGCAATCTTTCTGTCTCTCTCGTGCAAACCAGCGTGATGAAGCGCGATACCAAACGACAGAGTCAGCTTTAGATTGTTGTCTTTCACCGTCTGAATCAAGGAGTCCATCTAAAACCGAAAATGAGAAAACAAACAGTTACAGAGGTGACTGTGACTCTCAATCATTTCTTTCATTTTCGTGGTATATTCTGGGCTCAGGTCGGCTGAAAGCTTTGAGTCAGATCAACCTTCTATGGACTGGAACAAAATCTGGCCAGTCCATAGTGTCTGCTCTTCAAGCGGGAAGTAAAAAATCGTGAACCAGGGTGTAGAAACTAAATTTGCAGAGAAACTCAAGATTAGTTTCAGGCACAGCTTTATCTTCGCCAAAGAACGACGAAGGAAAAGACGGACTCTTGGTCCATTACGAAAAATATCATTTAACAATTATCCTCCAAAATCGCGCGAAATATCGCCTGATACTTAGCCTACGAGGTCGTAGGCTAAAAGCATTGATAACAAAACACAGTTTTTTTTTCACTTTTTGACAGTCAAGCACCAAGCTGGAGACGATCTTTATTTTGCCATTTTTCTCCCCGACACACGAAATTACGTATATCGCAGGATATCTGTTGACTACGGACGACGAATATTCAGTGCACTATGACCACTTTTGGGCAGTGTTATAGTGTTGAATAATAACAACTTTTATTTCTTACCTCCGTTTCAGGCATATGAAGCCATTGTTTAGGATTGTCCTCAGCTGCTAAGAAAGAAATCAACTCCAGCGCCGTGAGGCGAGTCTGTCGTCTTGAAGACACGAACACAAGCACAGGTTTAGTGGGAGAATGGGTACGAATTGCGGCGAAAGTAGGCTTGTTCATAGTCGCCATGCGCGGACAGTAGTGCTTGCCGGGATAGCCGGAAATATGCACCTCCAAGGGGACTGGGCGAACTGATGGCCGAAAGTTAAACATGCCCGCCTATGAAATAAAATGAGACCGGAAATGAGTATGATGGGATTCATGGCTGGCTAGGGTTGTTACAAGGCGAAGTCGTACGTCAATAAGGCTGATGTAACAACAGAACGGGAACGTCAGTTGACAACGGCGCGCGCATCAAGAATACCCATAAGATACTCCTCAAATGACGTTCCCGTTCTGTTGCTAAATCAGCCCAATTAGGCTAATTAATTAGCCTTATTAACGGAACACGAGCGACGTAGAATTATGCCAAAAATCGACTTTGAGAAAGTCTATGCGCTTTGCCAAGGCTAGATTGAAAGCGCTATATCACTGAAATTTAAAAACAAGAGCGATCTAGAGGTATTTTTTTCAGTTAGTGACACAGTCATACTCGAAAAAAGAAAATCTGATTTTTCCCAACAGGAGTCGAATCTCAGTGGTAGAGCATCCGAACTAGTAAAAGGAAGGTCTTAGGTCCGACTAATGATAGGAGCACTCGAATTTTCTTTTTCCGAGCGTGCCTGTGTCACTAACTGACTAAAATACTAACTGAAAAAAAAAAATACATCTAACATTTTTTCACCAGGATTGAAACATAACATCACATTTCTTTCAAGAGCGATCAAGTTTACGCTGGCATACCTGAGCTATTCCAAGCCAGTCAGCGAGATCTGAAGCATTAGCCAAAGCAGTTGACAAACCAATCACACGAACAGTCTTCTCAGTATGCGAGGAGATGAAGTTGGTCCGTGACACGATCACCTCAAGAACCGGGCCTCTCTCCTCCCCCAGAAGATGAATCTCATCAATCACCAGTAGAGACACAGCCTTGACATAATTCCGAGTCTGCCAGCTCCGACTGATGCCGTCCCACTTCTCAGGGGTGGTGACAATCACGTCTGCTTTAGCGATAGCGCGCATGTCCGGGGACACGTCACCGGTTAACTCCACGACACTGTGGGAAGGGTGTGTGTGTGTTAAAATGACTCCAAGACAGGGGAAACAAAACTAACCATTTCCCTCGGAACAAGACATTAAGGGTCAGTTGTAAAAGACAGTTTAGACGGTGTTTAACAAAACCACGTTCTAAGCCATTTTCAATTTTGCCAACAGTCATATCTAAATATTGTCTGCTGCTGACGGTAAAAAGAAGGCCTGCATCCCAGACTAAAAAACTATTTATCTACTTAAAATAACCACTTATAAACAGATTTGGAGGCCCACTGATTGTCTTAAGCTGGGGCCTAAGTTAGACTCTGTTTAAATAACTAGCCCTAAGTGTAAAATGTTCACACTCCCCACCTTGTTCGGGTCATACTATAGCAACTAAACCTAAATGGGTTAACACTACTAGACAACTGCGAAACCGAGTGTATATATTATACAATGCAAAACCGTCGAAAAAAATTCACACAGAATGAGAAGCGAATCGCAGAAAGTGCGAACTCGCGAGGCGCGAAGCATCTAAAGCGTGGATTCTCACACGCGAGTATCACACGCCTGCATTTCTTCCATTTACTCACTCGCTCCAGACTTTCCCTTCGAAGACCGCGCGCGTTCATAAGAACTTACAACTCAAAAACACGGACTGTTTTGCAGTCTCATATTGTGGCCCTACTTCAAACAACGCAGCTCAAAAAAGTGAGAATCCCAAATGGTAGGAGATTGGTCACGGAGTTGTTAATTTAAATAGCAGGAGGTCCTAATCATTTAACTACGGGCTATATGGACCGTGTTACAAATTACCAAGTTCAGCGTCCTAATCTCTAGACCCAGACTCATTCGGAAAAGGTTCTTTGAACGCGTCACACATCCCAGAAGGAGGCTACATTCCAGCCGCTTTGTTCTTCGCTCAAACATCCAATTATCAAATATAATAAAAACACAGGAACACTTGATGACTTCATACCTTCTGCCCAGTTTCTCTTGAAAACGAATTTTCCAATCATCCATTCTTTCACGAACCAGAGCTTTCAAAGGTGCAATATACACCGCCTGAAACAAAATACGTACACTTGATTTCCGCATCAATCCTAACACAAGGTAAAGTAGTTTTAAGTCTAAAAGTGGTTTTAGTGGTTTGTTTGTATGTTTGTTCGCTCATTGCTTCGTCGATGTTCGTTTGCTTGTTTACGCATGTAAGGTTTTATCACCTAAGTCGATAAGGTATATTGACCACCGTGGGGAGCAGGGATGGTGCAGTGGTGAGAGCACTCGCCTCCCAACGATGTGGCCCGTGTTCGTTTCCCGGACCCGGCGTCATATGTGGGTTGAGTTTGTTGTTGGTTCTCGTCCTTGCTCCGAGAAGTTTTTCTCCGGGTACTCCGGTTTACCCCTATCCTCAAAACCCACATTTCTAAATTCCAATTTGATTTGGAAAGTGTCCCCAATTAGTGTTCTGCGCTAAATATATTGATACTTAAATAAAGTGATTTATTTATTTTTATTTTTATTTAAGAGATTCGATAACTGACCATTCGAGCGCTGCCCATGGCCTTCGTCAGCCCTTGGATTCGCTGTGGCGAAGTGCTTGCGCTGATGAAGTAAGCTTTTGTATCTCTTCATTTTTTTTATTTATTTTACGAGTGCCAATTTACCTTATTGACTCGGTTGATAAAACCTAACTGTCGTTTCCACTTCCCCACTCAAGCAGCACCACAGTTTCAGGGGAGCAGGGATGGTGCAGTGGTGAGAGCACTCGCCTCCCACAAATATGACCTTGGTTCGATTCCCGGACTTGGTATCATATGTGGGTTGAGTTTGTTGTTAGTTCCATGCCCTCCTTGCTCCGAGAGATTTTTCGCTGGGTTCTCCGGTTTTCCCCTCCCGGCCTCAAAAACCAACATTTCTTTACTCTAATTCGATCTGGAAAGTGTCCCCAGCTAATGCTCTGCGCTAAATACATTGACATTTGTTTGCTTGTTTGCTTGTTCTTCTAACGAATATAAAAGAGTAAGACACCAACAGCTATGTACCTTAGTTCCCGGGTATTGATTGAAGATGCGGAATATGGCAAGCTCTGCGGCCAGCGTTTTACCAGATCCGGTCGGCGCCCCGAGCAACACATTATGATCTGTGTGATACACTGTATGAAAGACTTGCGTCTGGACTGGATTGAAATGCGTGAACCTGAAAGATATTCAACAATTCTTTATGAAGAAATGGTATGGCGCAAAATAGAGTATTTGTATGGGCATCTGGGGGAATTTTAAGTGACGCGTTACGCACTAACAACGGCGGCATTTGGAAGCATTTTCCTACAACATAACCCACAGAAAATCATTGCGAACAATTAAAGGTGATTAAGCTAACATTAAAATATACCATAACGGCTCTGAATTTTTTCCAATTAACTTCTTTTGCCTATTTACAACAGGATTGGTAGAGCGATTTTGTATGTAATTTGCGGTCCTTTAATCTTCCATATCCTCATCAGCGTTGTTTTCCCTTGTGCGTCTGGACAGAGAAAACGGTGGAAACGAGAATCTTTGTACAAGAACGAGGCGGATATCTGATGAAAGGGGAAGGAAATTTTTGAGCAGAGAATTTATCCCCGTAGTCTATGAGGCTGGACGGAAAATCAAAAAGGAAACCCGGCCGGCGTTTTGAAATAACGGTTAATGTAAATGTTGTGGTTCAATTTTATTTTTGGTTTAATTTTTATTTCCCATTGTTTTAAACTCATTATCATAAATTATCATACCCCAAAACAAAGGGAAATAAAAATTAAACCAAGGATACAATTGAACCACAACATAAACAACAGCAGTTAGACCAAGAAGAGCTACTCACGGATACAGCAGCTCATACTCTTTGCATTTCAGAGCAGTGATCGGTAGAGGTTGTAGGTCCAGTAGCTCAGTGTGAGGAGGATGTTTTTCAGGTAAGATGAGATGCTTGAACGACAAGGCACACACCACCTCTGAACCCAGCCACCTGTCAGATATACCACGTACGTAATACTGAGACGGTAAGGGCTCAAAGATTGGAATGGTGAATACGAGTGTCTGCTCTTCCTCGGCTAAAACCTGATAATGAAAAAACGTTAGTTTTCATAAACAGACTCTGTCAGTAAGGGTTGAGATATACAGAGCTCTGGTAGACTGTTGACTATTGAAAATGGGCTGTACAAGTGAACCTGGCGCGATTTGTGTAACAATTTCAGAAAGTTGCAATCGCGTGATTTATTTTTATGTGCACATAAAATTGTTCTACTACTTTTCAAAACAGCAAAATCAACACTATTAAAAAAGGCGTTAGTTGGAGTTACAACGATTTACGCCTACTTCCCGTTAGGGATTGACAAGTGATGGACGTCCAGCTTGTTCGAAACAGTGCAACTGACGTAGAATTTATGCATTAATCATCTTGATTTCCGAAATTCACCCTTCAAAAACTCATTAATAATTCATAAGTCTATTGACCTTTCAAATGGTCGATGAAACATCAGGTGCAGTTGTTTTAAAACCCGGTAAAACCTCCTCCTTATTAGTATGCGGTGTTTAATGTTTTTCTCGTATGCTAATTTCCAACGTTCACAAAAGCATCATTGTTATGAACTCTCTTGACACACGCGTTTCCGGGAATATGTTTGAAGCCGTTCAAAAAACTCGCAGCACTTGTTTTATCGGGTCTAAAACCACTCGGCTGCGCCTCGTGGTTTTAAATCCCGATAAGACACTGCTGCTCGTGTTCTAAACATTACATAGTGGTACAAGACTGCTTTTATGGTTTTATAAAGCGGTTTCTGTAGTGGTATAAACCTCCTTCTATATTGTCTTGAACATGGCCGCCATGCCATCGTTGCTCCATTGGGCACAAACCTCTTTTCATAGTGGCACCATCTTAACTAATAAAAACCTGTTGGTACACTGGTACAAACTTGTTTCTGTGAGCAGTACAAACCTGTTTCTTGTGCAGCAGGAAGTACTCGGAGTGATAGATATGGTTGTTGTCAGGATCCTCGACCCAGATCCACCACGGCTCAGAAGTCGATCCATGAACTCTGTCGTCCCACTGGAATTCTGGTTTGATAGTCAAGCGCACGCGCAAAACAGTTCTTGTGATCGGTTGAATACTGGAAGCCAATGAAATGGCTGGAAGCTGATCAACACACCTTTTGACAGTTGTCCCCATGCGTGGGTGTCTGATCATGTGACCTAACGAGGTTTACAGTTAGAGTTGAGACACAGTGAGGTAATAAGTCGTAAGAGATTTTTTTGAATATCTGGTTACTATACGTGTGTTATCTACAGGATGAAATTCTCGAGAAAAAATTTTCTGAGCCCCCAGCAGGAATCGAACCCACGACCTTCCAGTTACTAATCTGGATGCTCTAACCACTGCGCTAAGGGTGACTCCTATGGTATGCAGGTCACAAGCTTGGGGTTATAGGTCGCAGGACTTCGCATCTCGCGAGTACACCGGATACTCATCATATTTGCGAATTACCTAAATCACGCAAGCACATTAAATAAGCGCTGTGCACACGAAGGTCGTGGGTTCGATTCCCGCTGGGGGCTTGGAAATTTTTTCCGAGAATTTCATCGTGTACATAACATCTATTTCGTAGCATTGGGTGATTGGCTGGTTCGCTAAGTAGAAAATTATTTGCATTATGATAGAGATTTAGAATTATAATTACGGAAGAACGGTAGAAATGACCACGTGACCATGTTTACCCCATATTTGCCACTCACTGTTTTCAGTTTCTCTGTAAAATTGAGTAGTTTTGCGTTAGCATGAAAGGCCGGAATTATTTTGCGCTTTTCTCATCTATCTACTGATTTTTTCCAAGAAAACATAAACGCGAATTTCACGGTTGCCGTTTGCCGTAAACGCGATTCTAAATCTCTCTGTTTTAATAAAAACCTTCCCTCGTGTTTTATTTTGATGTTAAAAGCACAACAACTCTGCGCTATTTTGTCAACGTCCAACGGGTTTTCTTTTTTTGGGGGGAGGGGGGGAGGGGGATGGGGGAATTACAGATGTATCAACATGTAAATATCCTCACTGTTCTACATGTTTCATGTACAATAATACAATAATACAAACTTTAATGACACTCCCTGAAAAGGGCTTTTCAGTGACAATAATGGTATTATTTGGGAGAATTTGCATAAACATCCACGCATTTCCTCTTTGGTGATCATTTGTTTTATTCTCGTGAGCTGCATGTTCAATTAAGCAATGATATTGTGAGGAGATATCAGACCCTCGTCACTACTGGGACTTTAAAGGTTGTGGGCTGAGAACGGGCAGAACTAAATTTATTAGTAAAAAAAATACTAGTTACAAAATTCGTAGTATAAACTATCTAAACCTACAATAGATTAAGTAAACTACTTTACATGAGAGCCGTGTTTGATTAAGCAATTACATTAAAAGAAGCCGCTTTAGCCAGCATGGAAAGATGCTAGAGATCCTGCCTGCCGCAAGTGAGTTGGTAAACTGTTCCATAACACCGCACCACTATACCTGAAACTGTTCTTAAGAAAATTGATGCGGGGAAGGGGGACAGCAAGTTTATCTTCAGTGTTGTGAAGAGAATAGCCAGTAATGGTGCTACGCTGGACAAATCTAGATCGAAGATAATCAGGAGCGAGCCCATTTAGAGACTTATACACTATGCAAGCTTTTTGTATCTGGCGCTGAGATTCAAGCTTTCTCCAATTCAACACTTGAAAAAGGTATTCAGTACTGGTGTCAAAGGCAGCGGAGGTCAGGACTGTAGCAGCACGGTTTTGTAGCTTTTGGAGTTTATTGGCAAGAGTTTTATTACAGTTACCCCAGACAATGTTACAGTAATCGAAATGAGGTTTCACCAGAGAATTGTAAATAAATCGTAGCGTTCTATAAGGAGCATAGTAAGGAAGGGATGGGTGTGGGTTGGAAACATAACCTTACCAATTTCATCAGCTGTCATTTCTCGCAATCGATGTATCGAAGCCCTCTTGTCCTCCAATTTCACTAAAGTCTCTCGAGTTAAAATAGTAAACTGGCGCAATGGATTTTGGATTCCCCAGAGACGCTTGTCGAGCATCTTACACAGGTTCAGCAGTCTGTAGGCCATGGTCGGCCAGCCGCGGTGAAGAGCTATTTCAAACACACCTCTCATGAGCCGAGCAGCATTCTGCAAGCAAAGCGCAATGGTATCAAGGATATATAAGGTACTACGCTCCAGTCATGAAATGGCATCTTGCAGAAATGAAATGTCATGAAATGGTATCTTGCAGATGGCTGGCTAAGACGCTTGACAATATTTAAATTTGATTTGATTTGAGTTCAAACAGAAGCCATCACAAAGTAAAAACTATTTGACAAAGGCATGATCACAGTTTTCAAAAATTACATGGAGACACAAGTACGACGCCAAGCACTGTAAATCGTACCTAAATAGAGTTCTTTCCCTTTAGTTTTTAGGTACTATGTTCATACCTGAGCGACATATCCTAGATCAGACACCAGCGAGAAAGAATCAACAAATCCTCTGGAGATGAACGTCTGCAGCAGGATGTTGACCTTACCATAACTGTTCTCCACCCCTCCCTTCACGAGTAAAGGACAGTGCTCTGCCAGGTGAACCTCCAGCTCTGGTATCTCATCCTCACGGACCTGTCATAAAATATGCCAAGGAACAGACTTCATCTGAATTAAATTTACATTTTTAATCATCTTGAAAGGTTAACACTTTTAAAACTGTACAAGGGTGAGAGAAAATGGATTTGAAAACTACGTTTCGGCCCAGAAAACTTTCGGGAGTTTTGATAAAAGGGCGCCAGATCGACTCTTGTCTGTAACTTGAAATACAATCATCACAATGGAAATATCGCGTATAAATTACGCCTAAAAAATGTATTTGATGCGAACGAAGCCCTGAATGGACATTTTGCGCCCGCTTTTAACTTGTGAAGCCGTTGTTTCTGGACGGGATATCAAAAGGAGTAAAGGCCCTGGAAACAAGGGTTTTGCGACTTTGGATAGGCCATTTCCGAGTTGCTGTGAACCTCATTATGAAAGCGAGGCTAAGTGGGTAAGCTAGGCTAAGCTGTGAAAACTAGTTTTGTTTCCACATGAGTGAAAACTTATTTTTATAATAAAAACTTTGCACTTAGCCTCGCTTTCATAATGAGGTTCAAAGCAACTCGGAAATGGCCTATTATGCTAGTCGGTTAGGATTTATCACCTTCAGTTGTTCAAACTCCTGCGAGTGGGAGAGCATGGCCAATACTTCCGGTTCAGGCATATGCTCTTTGAACATCTCATTGAAAACCTGGAAAAGCAAAAGAACGAGAAAAGCCAGTACTCGAATACAATTTCGATCTGTTCCTGTACTAGTTTGTACCTTACCATCCGTCGGTTGAATTCAGAGTGGTTAAGATAAGACACTTTCTTGTCTCAATAATAAAAAGCATTATTTCGAGGTTTTCTCTACAATTTTATACTATGTAACTTATGAGAATGATGTATTTTTCAGTAAGTCACACAGGCATACTCGGAAAAAAATCCGAGTGCTCCTATCAGGAGTCGAACACAAGACCTTCCGATTACTAGTTCGGATGCTTTACCACTGAGCTACAGGAGACTCGTGGGAGCTAAGGCCATTAAACTAGGTTCATGGGACAAACATCCTGCATACTGCTAGGATTGGAATGTCATGTGTGGCATATGCGCAATGGAAATAATGTGATGGAATATGTTAAGCCTGGTGAAACGTATGTGGGAAAAACTCTTGAGAACGAGCCTCGGCTACAAATAAAACTCCCCGGTTAAAAATTACAATAACCTGTGTTCTTCAGCGACCCAACGATCTACCGAAATCCTTTGATCTGAATCTTACTCGTCCATGAGAAAACGACGATGGTAATTTTCAAAAACCATCTTCAATTTGTCAACAGCATGAAGACTTGAGGAAAAGACAAACCACCCACGACCTTCGACACACGTCTCCGATGATCAAAATACGGAGTACAGAAAGAATCACGTTCATACTACAAAAGCAGTGCAAGTATTTTTGTTGTTGTTGTTGTTATTGTTGTTGTTGTTGTTGTTTTGTGCATTTTGATCGTCTGCTTGTTTGGTCGTTCATTTGTTTCACTCACCTCAATAGTATCGTATTTAATGTAGAAGTGACTGGCAGTTCTTCCGAGATCCGTGGAGTTCAGGTAGCCGGTCCGTTCGTCAAACCGGATCATCTTTGCTTTGTCCAAATGGCGCGCTGCATTTGTAATCAGTTCTCTTCGGTGTTCGAGTAGAAAGGGGTCTTCCTGTGGAAAAAGAAAGCGAAAGAGCTAGACCACGCTTACTCTGAAACTAGCGTTATCTTCAATAGTTTCTCCAAGAGTTCAACAAAAGTATGCCGTTCGCTCTCGTCAAGACCGAAACTCTCTTGCGGAGATGTTAGCCGACTATCATTTCTTACTTTAACATTGAACTTGCTTTAATGCATGACAATTAACGAGTCCGGCAACGCAATCTCGGCGGGGCGTTCAGTGCTGACATGGTCAGGGGTAGAGATAGTGTGGTTGAAGAAAGCTCTCGTGCAAATCCCATTCTTCAGTTATCGGTGGTTATTGTTAAGTATACACCTTTGTGAAAAAAACTTGTAAAGTTAAATAAGTGTTTTACCAAAGAAAACAAAACAAAGACAATGACATCATCACTTGGCTGTCGTGTCCACGGCAAAACATTTCTGAAATTACTGCTCTTCGTCTGGCCCCAGTTGTTCAGGGAGTGAATAACTCCTCTATCCAGCGGATAAAAATGTATTGGTTGGAGCACATTTTATCGACTGAATCAGTAACGTTATCCACTCTTTGAATAACCGGGGCCAGAACAATAGCCAGCAATATCCATCCAGAAAAACCATTAAATGTTCCCTGTGACATATTAATTATGTCAAAGAACAAACCTCTTTGGTTCCATACGGGATACCGTAAACCAATGGATTGACTCGCATTCGAATGTAAAGATAAGTGTAACTCAGCCACTCAACAGCTTCGTCAACAGTGAGTACCGTGCCCAGGGCAATCTGGGGACAAAACAAAACTTATGAAAAAGACAGAGTGATTTGGTAATAACTGGCGCGATACTGGAGTAAAAATTATCACATCTGAGGAACCCATGCAAAGAGCGCATAAGAACTGGAAGCAAAAAAACTGTAACCCGGGCACAAGCGCGGGAAATCATCATGTAGTGGGTACCGAGGGCGGGAAAACGTGCAACAAGTGTCAAATACAAAATATTAACGGCAGACTGATCCCAACGGCGGAGGTGACGAGCTTGATAGAACAAACAACAAAAGCTAGAATAACTGAAATATATTTGTTTTTTTAAAAAAACAAATTTTTTTGCCCGATATTTCGGTTTGCAATACAAACCTTCCTCGGGGGCTGAACGAAAAAGAAAAGTGAGAAACATAAAAGGATCGTTACAAAGAAGATTTAAAATATAAAATACATGACAATGATTGGTTGTTTAGGACTAAGTTACAAGTGTGAGACATGTCATTGGCGTGTTTCGTCACGTCTATTTATACCAAGAGGGTGCAATGTTTTAGCTTTGTTGATTAGATGAGCTTCACGAGCCTTTCTAACTGAGTCACGTTTGCTGCGTCTAAGTTCAAGCGGGATTAGTTGGACGTCGTTGATTGAGTGACCAGGTTGGTTGAAATGTAGCGAGACAGGAGTAGGGTTGAGTAGTTGATGGTGATTCAGGATAGATCTGCGATGCTCCCCGAAACGTTCATTAAGTTTGCGCTTTGTCTCCCCAATGTATTGGGAATGGCACTTCTTACACTGAATTAAATAGATTAGGTTTTTGGAATTGCAAGATATGAAGTCAGTAATTTTGCGTGTTTCGTTAGTGTTGAAAAAAATGTAGTTCGTTTGACCTTCTTGGAGAAATGGGCAAGTTAGGCATCGTGGGTGGTTGCATTTATGAATTCCAGCGGCTTGTTGATTGGAAGGCTTGTTTTGAGGTAGCTCGGAATGGACCAGGAGATCACGTAGACTTGCGTTACGTTTGTAGGCGATAACTGGTGGATGAGGGAAAACTTGTTTGCAGTTGGCGGAGGACTGGAGGATGTTGATATGTTTTTTCACAATAGATGAGATTTTGGGAAGAGCAGGATTGAAGGATATGACGAAGGGTGTTCTGTCTGTTTTTGTGGCTTTCTGTTCTTGTGGCTGTAGTGTTGCGTGACGTGGGATGGCTCGTACGCGATTTGCATCTCTTTGTAGGGAATAGCGGCTATAACCACGTTGGACCAGGTGCTTGATGAGTTCTTCGCTTCGTTTATCAAAGAAAGCGTCGGTAGAGCATATGCGACGGATTCGCAGGAAAAGGCTGAATGGAATAGTTTGTTTAGTGTGGTTCGGGTGGCATGAAGTTTTGAGGAGGTATTGATGCCTGTCTGTGGGTTTTGTGTGATGATCTGTTTGGATGTGGTTGTTGCTAAGGTGGACTTGGACATCTAGGAAAGGGAGTGTCTGATGAGAGGAATTTGAGTATTCATGGGTAAATTTGATACTCGCGTGAACAGAGTTTAAGTATCTGATGAAATCTTTAAGGTGTTCCTCTCCTTCTGTCCATATCATAAAGACGTCATCGATGAACCTCCACCAAACGAACGGCTTGAGAGGAGCGTTTTCAATGGCGTGTTGTTCAAATTTACCCATGAATAGATTAGCGTATGAAGGTGCCATGCGGGTTCCCATGTTCACACGTGTTCCCGGGTTCACACGTGTAACAAACTCGTCCCCAGGGCAATCCACGTGGTTCTCGGGGTTACCACGCGGATTGCCCTGGAGACGAGGTTGCCCATAGGTTTAAGGGCGAGAAAATATGTAACAAGTGTCAAGCGCGGGGAAACACGCAGCCCCTTGTCAAGCGCGGGAAAATACGCGGCCCCTTGTCAAGCGCGGGAAAACATGCAGCCCCTTGTCAAGGCGGGAAAACATCATACCAGAGTTCAAGTGAGAAAACATGCAACCGGTACCAAGTGGTATCAAGTGGGGGGAAAAGACACGTAATCCACGATTATTTTTCGCTGTTCCACTGGGGCCAAATTCATGAAACCTTCCTAATTTAAGATATATCCTAGTATTGTTTGTGAACAATTGTCTTTTGGTTTTCCCAACAATAGGCTTTTGTTATGAAACAATATTCTAAGATGCCCCTCACTGCTTGAAAACACAAAAGGTTTTCTCTAAATGGATAGATCAGTCCACATTGCACGGAATGACAATTACAAAGCATGTAAACAATATCAACTTGAATATAACTTTCAACTGAAACAGTTTTTGCCGCAAGCTCGTAAAAACGTGCGAGTAGAACATGTTCTTTCTTTACTTCATCCACACTTTGAAACTTCTGAATTCTTCTCCACGAAAAGGCAATAGTAACAAAAGCTTTATATCACTGGAAGTTAATGCGTCAGTCTACACAAATAGGCCATTGCCAAGTTACTGTGAACCTCACAATGAAAGCGAGGCTAAGTGCAAAACTTTTCAAATGAAAATGAGTTTTGTTTGCATATGAATGAAAACTAATTTTCATAACAAAACCTTTGCACTTAGCCTCGCTTTTATAACGAGGTTCAAAGCAACTCAGAAATGGTCTATTCCTTACCTCAGCATTTAAGCTGTCCGTAAGACTGGAAATAAATTGACTCTCGATCGGCGACTGTCTTGTAAGAAGCGCTAAATAATGGCTGAGTTTGTCGTGAGATGTGATAATGATCCCCTCGCCTTGCTTATCAAACTGAGGCCGACCTGCTCGGCCAAAGATTTGCAGCACGTCCAAGATACCGATATCCACAAACGAACCTTTCTTTGCGTCATACACTTGGGTACCCTGTGGGTGAGAAAAAGGTACTTCTGTGGTATGAACAAAACATCAAACCCAAAATATTATTCAACACATTGTAAAACTGCCCAAATATGGTTACGGTGCACTGAATATTCGTCGTCCGTAGTCCGTAGATATCCTGCGATATATGTAATTTTGTGTGTCGGGGAGAAAAAATTGCAAAATAAGGATCGTCTCCAATTCAATTTGTTGAATAATATAACAATGATCCTGCTCAATCTTGCGGAATATCTCCTGATTTAGCCAACTCGGCCTTCGGCCTCGTCGGCTAAGTATCAGGCGAAATTCCGCGTGATTTCGCAGGACAATTGTTAAATGACAACCAATAAGTAAGACGCGACCTTGAGTTGATAGGTTCGTGTAGATTGCAAACATTGGTCGGTAGACAGAAGAAATAAGTATATTCGTCTTGCAAATACTTGTAAAATTATCAAAAATGAAATGATCAGGAAAAGACGGGGGCTGTATTTATTGACCTAAAAAAGGCCTTCGACCTCGTCGATCACAAGTGCCTTCTCCATAAATTAGAACATTATGGAGTTCGAGGCCCAAGCGATAACTGGTTCCTGGATTATCTCTGCACCCGCTCACAGAGAGTAAAATTTGGGAAAGAACTATCATCTAGCCTTCCCCTGGATTATGGTGTACCTCAGGGTTCACTATTAGGCCCCTTACTCTTTGTGCTTTATATATATCAACGACCTCCCACAGTGCTTACTGCGATCCAATATCAGCATGTATGCAGATGATACCGTCATATATACCACTGGCTCGGAGTCAGAGTGTATCATGACGGAAATCCAAGAAGACCTCCAAAGAGTTGAACAGTGGATGAAAAACAACAAGCTTGTTCTAAACCTCACAAAGACCAAATGTATGCTCTTTGGTACTAAACAGAAACTTGCAAATGCCTCTTTTAAGACTCAGCTTCATGGCAGTGACATCGAAAGGGTGAGAAATTTTTGCTACCTAGGGGTCACCTTGACGAATGCCTCTCATGGAAAGAGCATGTTAGTAAAGTGTTTACCAAGGTTAACAAGCGCTTGGGTCTACTCGGCCACATCCGATCATGTTTAACGCTTAAGGCAGCGAAATGCGTATACAACTGTCTCGTGTTACCAGTCCTGTGCTACACCGACACCGTCTGGGGTGAATTGTCTGTTGAGTCCAAGAGTAGATTACAGCGCCTACAAAATCGAGCTGCACGTATAATTGTCAGACGAGATAGCACCAGCTAAGTTCTCAAGACACTAGGATGGCCTAACTTAGAAACTACAGTCAACTCCCTTTATTGCGGACACCCTCGGGACCGCGAGTTAGTGTCCGAAATAGCGGGAATTTATTTCAGTCAAACGTCTGCAATTTATTTTTGCCGGGGATTTAGCTGCTGTCCGTAATAGCGAGGTGTCCGCAAGACGAGAGTTGACTGTATCAGGAAAAGGAACAAATCTATCTTAGTCTTCAAATGTCTTAATGATTAAGTGCCCCAGTATCTTTCTGATTATTTTAATAGAAACCACAGTTTCCATAGTTACAATACACGTCGGCGTGAAGACATTCATCCTTCAAGACCCAAACTGTGCCTCGGGAAGAGAACTTTTAGATACTCCGGAGCGATTTTATTTAATTCGTTACCTGAAACATACAAACGGGCAGCGTCCTTGGAGGCTTTTAAGCGACTAATGATGAAACACGATTTTGCATAGATGTTTTTTCTTAGTGTGCAAATGTTTTTATTTATTTTTTCTATCCTGCGATATTTTAACCCAAAAGTGTTTGAGTCATATATATTGTAATTTTTTTTCTCATACCATAAGAATAATTATTTTAGGTGTATACAGGGCCCCTCAGGATAACAGCCCCGTAGCTGATTGGGCCACCCTGTCTAAATAAAGTTCACTCACTCACTCACTCACTCACAAAACGGCCGAAAGGTGAATCAGAATTTTTGAAATCCTAATTTGTCACCGGAAAGTCACCATTATGTTCTCGTGCTCGTCTTGTCCCGCCTCGACTAGCTTTGTGGCTATTTGCGGGATAAGCCCCTTATATCATCTGAATTCAGTTGTAAAAGTAGATTGTTGGAATGATTTTTGTGTTTTTTGCACAAGCGACGCAACTTTCTGTTGGGGTGACACTTTCAAGTCCATCTAGTCACTGGGGCTTCAAGAAAAAGAGACGGGGACGGCAAAACCAACAAAAACGTACACATTCACATTACCTCAACTTACTAGTTCACGATTGTTCTAGTTGTGTCAATGTGGCTGAACTGAAGTAGTAGGAAAGTTATGACAAACAACCACTGTTGCGCTCTCACTTTCTCCATTAAACTTTGAATTTAGCCATAAACAGCAAAGCAATGCACCAACATATATAACGCATTGGAAGAGGATTGTTTTTCTCATTAACTCTTTCGTTTGTGACGTTTTCGTTGCCGTTGCCGCGATGGCTGTTTTTTAAGAGGTCCTTTCCAAACCACCTTGGATTAAAATGTTTGATCGTTTAGTTAGGGCTTAGGGTTGCGATAACCAACCTTGATTACTACAGCATGAGCCGGTAGATTCACACCCCAAGCCAAGGTAGCTGTGCAAACCAACACGCGGATCAATCCCTTTGAAAACAGCTGTTCCACCATGGAACGGTCCTGCCTCAACATCCCAGCGTGATGGATACTGAAGCCATCCGGGAACAGCTCACGTAACTGTTTATTCCTGGACTTCATCACCTACAAATAATTGGTTTAAGAATAGAAGGTAAAGATAGTAACTACAACAAGGAGTGAGAGCACTCGCCTCCCACCAATGTGGCCTGGGTTTGATTCCCGGACTCGTCGTCATATGTGGGTTGAGTTTGTTGTTGGTTCTCGTCTTTACTCCGAAAGGTGTTTCTCCGGGTACTCCGGTTTTTCTCTCTCCTCAAAAACCAACACTTCCAAAATCCAATTCGATCTGGAAAGTGTCCCAAATTAGTGCTATGCGCTAAAAACGTTGACACTTAAATAAAGTGGTTTATTTAAACCATAGGACAACAACAAGCAAACCTAACTTAAGGACCTTAGCTCCAACGGGTCTCCCGTAGCTCAGTGGTGGAGCATCCGTACTAGAAATCGGAAGGTCTTAGGTTCTAATCCTGTTGGGAGAGATTTTTTTTTTCCATGTGTCTTTGACATTGACACTGATTTTTAATCGGGAATAAGCGTCAATCAGCTTTCGGACAACCGGGCCCTGATCTCAGAAATAACTCCACAGTTCACTCATTCCAGTCTCACAGTGTACCTGTTTTTCAGCGGCTCCATACTCAGGACTCTGCTGTGCACGAAACAGTGCTGCATCTCCCTGATTTCCCGCCATTTCTCTTAACGTCAGCGCTGTCTTGACAGTGGCATTCCGCGCATGCACGAAAACCATTACCTGTGAAAACAATGCGCTACTTGTTAACTGAAGCGATGAGGAGAATGTGCATTTGGGGCTCAAGAAAGGCACAGTGGCGAAAGCGCTCCTTTCCCATCAATGTTAGGGGTACCTAGGTTTGAAACTTCAGACTTGGTGTCTTACTAATTACGCAGCTCAAGCCGTTGCGAAAAGAAAGCCCAAAATTCAGGCTTGAATGGTAATTGAACCCACGACCTCTGTGATGCCGGTGCAGAGAATTTCACCCATGAAGAGTGAATGGATGAAAACGAGAGAGGAAGAGCTCATCCTCTCTTGATGAAAATGAAATTTACTGCATTAATATCACACGGGTCATAGGTTTGAATCCCATTCAAGCTTAAATTGGGCGGGATGGGGGCTTTCTTTTCGCAATTATTAAATTGTATGAAAGTCCCTTTAGAAGATATGCTGACAACTTAGAAATTAATTTCCACAGGAAACCAATTTTCATACCTGGTGTCCCTGTTCTACATTGTCTAGAAGCTTCTCATAACAAACAGTGTCCATGTCATGCAACTGTTTCACGTGACCAGCACTCTTGATCCCGATAAACGTCTGCCCAAGCGGGACGGGACGGAAACGTCCATCAAAGAAAAACAGACCCTCGTACGGGTTGACCCGCAGGAAGTGCGCCACGTCGATATAATTAGGGAGCGTGGCCGACAAACCAACGATCCGGATCATGCTCTGGGATGATTCAACCTACATGAAGACAAACAAAACAAACAAGTTCGTACCCACACCTCTTTTCAAGTGTTTGACAACGCGATCATGATACACAGGCTGTCTCTACTCTTTTGGCCAAATGGAGACCGGAGGCTATTGAAACCGTAACAATGTGAACGAAACCTGTCCAAACAAGATACAAATTTTGCCTCAGTGACTTTACTAACCCTACATTTTTGTATCCGACTCTAGTAGAACGTATTAGAGACATAGACCTAACAAGAATCTCCGTATTCGAGCGTTTGTTATACGAGTCCGCGGCTCAGGAGATTGAAAGACCAGTTTTTCCCTTTTCATTCAATCAAACCAAACGCAATGGTAACATATAGTTTACAAGTCTACCAAGTTTAATTCATTTTCACTTTTGAGTTACGCGCGCTCTGATTTATCCTGGGCCGCGCGGAGATGGTGCGCGGAAATTGTTTTCTCGCCAATCATGCAGTTACAAAGGAGAGATCGACATCTTTGTTACTGGCTCTCTCCGCCCAACAGTTATCAAAAACGACAGTTAAAATCTCTCATATTAAGACCCATGAGGCTTGGTTTTTATATCTCTCTGGAATTACCAGAAAGCGCGCGTGGCAAAGAGTTACGAAGAGTCACCAGATTCGGCTAAAAAGAAATGAATTCTCCCCATCAATCTTAGCCACGTCGCCATAAACATTACCTAAATGGCTGCCTCTTTAACTTTGAAACTTAAAGATTCCTTATCTCCAATAACTACCACAAATTCTTGCTTATAAAACATGCACAAGTCATCACTGATCGCAAGCGCGCGCTACGTTCCAACATTCCGCTCATGACGAATTTACGACTATGACGACATCTGACGTAAACAATGGAAGTTTAAAAGTTCGTCGTAAAGCACCAAGATGGTTGTTGCTACTTTCTGGTGTAGTTATATGGCAGCGTATAAGCTGTGGAAGTGTTTTTTTGGAACAGATTCAGCTACAGTGGCGAATATGATTGTTCAACAAAGGTAATTTACTATCTGTGTTTTTTTTTTTATTATTATTTCTGCTTTGCAGTGCAAAAACTGATCACTCGTTGGTTGTCCAACAAGAAGCTATGAACAACATTTGAGAAAAAAAGGGTTCACGTTATGCATGCTCTTTTCTAGTTTTTAATTTTTTTTCTTTTACTCTAAAGAGGAATCACAGAATTTCAAATCAATTTTCAAAGAGCTACAATTTATACCAGCCGCCTTGATGCTGGTGTAATATAGGTTTTTTTCTTCGTCGAAGAGATTCTCTTGATAAAATTATCGTAGCATCATTTTATTAATTCCACACAGTCTACCTTCACGTCATTATCACACGGCTTGCTTTTAACTTGAAAACTAAATTACGGATGCGTATTTAAAGAAAGCACCAAGATTAAACAGAAAATCGTAAAAAGATAGCACGCAGGAAAAGAAAATCAAAACAGTACTCTCGCGCGCCAAGTTAATATTGCCGCGACTGGAATATCTTTCATTCATTTATTGACCCTTGCTTATTTATTTAATTTTCAGCTTGAAGAATAACAGTGTCAAAGAATATGTGAAGACAGAAGAAATGGAAATAATGACCGTGACAACATTTACAAGCAATAATGTGGAGTGGGAGCCGACCACCGCAATTGTTCAAGAAATCCCTGTTGTTATAGTAACTGCCGACGCATTTGCGCACGAGCATGCGTCCGAGATTGATGCAGTCAAAGAGGTTCAAACCGAAGGGGAGGTGGTCCACGGAATCGCACATGAGTTCAGTTTAGAAGTCGAAACTGTCAGCGCGTTCGTGCCTGAGCATGCTTTCCAGATTGAAAGTATCAGCGCTGTTAGAGAGATTCCCTCGAAAGAGGAGATAGTTTGCGGAATTTCGCACGAGTTCGGTTCAGAAGAACGAACTGTCGGTGACTTCATTCCTGAGCATGCTTTCGAGATTGAGAGTATTAGTGCAGTTAAAGAGATTCCCGTGGAAGAGGAAATGGTCTGTGGGATTGCTTCGGAGTTAAGTTTGGAAGAACAAACTGAAACTGCCAGTGAGCTCATGCCTGAAATCGTATTGGAGCTGCAAAATTTCAGTGCAGTGAGAGACATTCCTTTTGAAGAGGAAATGGTCTATGGGATTGCTCAGGAGTTAAGTGTAGAGGAAGAAACTGCCAGTGAGCTCGTGCCTGAAATCACTTTGGAGCTGCAAAATGTCAGTGCAGTGAGAGACATTCCCTTCCAAGAAGAAATGGTCTGTGAGATTGCTTCGGAGTTAAGTGTGAAAGAAGAAACTGCCAGTGAGCTCGTGCCTGAAATCACTTTGGAGCTGCAAAATGTCAGTGCATTGAGAGACATTCCTTTCGAAGAAGAAACGGTCTGCGCCGGGATCGCTCAAGAGTTAAGTCTAGGAGAACAAACCGCTGTCATCAGTGACTCTGCGGTGCCTGAGTTCGATTGCGAGATCGAAAATATCAGTGCAGTCCAAGAGATTCCCTTTGGAGATCAGATAGTCTATGGAGTTGCTCAAGAATTTTCTTCAGAGCAACAAACTGTTAGCGCCTCTACCCAAGAGTTCGCCGCCATCGAAGAAGAAGCTGTCAACAAGACTGTTAATGAGACTCCCAGTGAAGAGGAGATGCTGAATGTGATTGCTCATGAGGTATCGACAGAAATAACATCAGTAAGCGCAGAGGTGGAACCTTTGAACAAAGTCATCAGTGACGTCCCTCTCCTGATTGACAGCTCAGCAAAAGAAAGTTCAACGTCCATCAGTCTTGAAACAAAGGCATTTGCAACTCCGGCTGAGAAGAGTTCCGCAAAAAGCTGTTCACTAAGTTTGAATGTTGAAGCCCACGAGTTCGTCCCTCAGAAAACAAGATTTCCAGAATTGGCATCATTCGGTGGAGTTAGTGACGGCGGAGGCACTGCCGTGAAAAAAAGAGAAAAGACTGGGGCTGACCGTGAAGTTGAAGATGCAGTTGGATTAAACCCATGGGCCAAGGAATTTGTCCCATCTTCTGGAGGAGTTAGTGGAGGAACCACGGCTGTGCCTACCAGAGAGGACACTGGAAGCGCTACATCTCAGCGTTCTTTAAACGTATTTGCAAGAGAGTTCGTTCCTTCCAATTTTCAGAGCAATGCACAGAATGCAACCGCCCACCCCAATCTTACTAATGCGCCCGCCATGGCTCCTGATTATAGGCCAGCGGCCCCACGTCCAGCACCAGGCTTCAGATCACGCGGTCAAGCTGGAACCCAGCACAGACTACCTTCTGGGAGATTTCTACCGCATCATCCAAGAGTGAGACCTCGATTTCATGGCGCTCAACAAAATTCACCTTATGTAATGAGGCCGCGCTGGTCAACAACAGACAGATAATTCACGCAAAAGCCCCTGGTATCCATCGGGAAAAACACTGAACTTTCTGCAAGTTCTTTCAATTTTATAGAGTTCAGAACTGATCAATATTGTTAAAAAAAACGATTGAAGAAGATATGAGTACTTTTTATCAACGTTGTATATATATTTATTAAAACTTTTATCTTAAAATTATAACAGGACGGTGCCTCCGGGTGCGAAGGTATTTTTGCGCGGTTTGTAAGCACTCGCCTCACACCAATGTGGCCCGGGTTCAATTCCCGGACTCGGCGTCACACGTGGTTTGATTCCGTTGTTGGTTCTCATCCTTGTTCAGAAAGGTTGTTCTCCCGGTTCTCCAATTTTCCCCTCTCCTCACAAACCAACATTTCCAAATTCCATTTCGATCTGGCGAGTGTTCTCATACTATAAAGCGCATTTGGTCATCTCGTCGTGGAATAATGCACTATACATTTTCGTTATCTCATATTTACAAGTACGCTGTCATCATATCATGTATTAGCCAATCATGTTTTTCCATATCATTACAACTTCACGCCGATTTAAGTGTGTCATTGAGAAATGGGTGACTCCGCTGGATTTTGTTGCCTGAAGGCTCTCTTTATTCCTTTGGGCATTCCCTTCGGCAGCCGCGAAATTAGCTCGTTTTTACTCGGTTGAGAAAAGGTGAGAACTTTGCAGGAAGACCAAGATGCGAATTCAAAAGACAGGAACAATTGTCTAATTAAGCAGCCTTGAGCCGTGAAGTTGCGGGAGTATTCCTTTGTTCTTGTTATCAATAGGAACTGCGAGGAATCACTGCAGACGTTTTTTGGTTTTAAGTTCTTCGCAAAATACTTTAAGCTGTTATTTATATCAGTGAACGAAGAGTCTTTTGAGAGCTTTAAAAAGAGATCCTAAACGTGGTGTTTTGATCACTGTAAGCCGAGTTTCGATATTTTTCGCCAAGCGGTGCTTAGAGAGGCGAAGTTATTATGCTTAATTAAATTTGTGCATGGCATCATCATCTTCCCGACGCGTGGAAATCAATACCATCTGTTTAATGATAACTTTTTTTACGAAAACGCTAAAACATTGATTTGTATTCCCTAAAGAAAGCACCTTATGAGCTATGAAAGAGTCAAAAGAGTTCCAATTGTAATTCACTGTAAGCAAACTGGTATTTGATGTTGTGCACTTTGTTTGTTACGAGTGAAGACGTGGTCGATCGTAATTAAGTTTATGTTTCTAAAATACTTGCTTCTAGCGAAGAGATTCCAAAATATCAGACCAAAAAAGGAAGAAACAAAAGGAAAACTCAGCGTGGAAGTCGCATTCTGATTATACTTAATGACGCATTGACAAACAATAACATCAGCTCTTTGGCCTATGTAGGCACGCGCTCTTTTCAGTTGACCTTATTTACATTTTATATTCAGCGATGCTCTAACTGTTAGCTGAAAAGCGAGAATCTGTTATAGATCGCTGTCATTAAAAATGACAGATAAACAAATCGGCAAATCCATGTATCCGTTTAGCGAACGAAATTTGTTTATTAATTATTCGTTAGTTTGCAGGACGGGAAGCTGTTTTTAAAACTCTCGATACTGGAGCGGCGCGTTGTGAGTCGATGTGTTCATGGTGACTCATTTCTCTAACCTCCCCAGGGAACTTCCACAGGCCAGCAGAAAACTCTAAAACAAAAGATAAAATATCTCACCTACTTCAAAGACTTTGCGATCTTCGGAAACATGCTCTTTTGTCGGAAATTGTTCGACAAAAGAGAGAACAATAGCTTGAATATATGAATACTTAACGACCCCAAAATTTGGGGTACACACTTAAATCGGCGTGAAATTGTAATGCATATATTTTTCAAACTTTAATTTAAGGAGCCGTTATTATATTTTCCTTCAGTATAGCTCTGGCCCTGAGGAAGACTAATTCTATTAGTCGAAATATTGGCCACTAATAAATCTGCCCTTTGCCGTAGTGCCAGCCTTGCATTCAGTTTTGTATTTTCACGTTCAAGTGACCCCTGACATGAGGTCTTTCACAAGAGAGATCCGGCAAAATTACCAGCAAGTTTAATTCCTGCGTTGTGTGGACCTCTACATTCAAAAGTTTTCAAATTTATCTATTATTAATTTAACTAACGAACAAACCTGCCGCAGCGTTCTAGCCACCAAACATTCGATAACTGAGCCTCTGTCGTCATGCAACAGATGCACTTCGTCAATGATTAATAACTTCACAAGCTGAGCTAGTGCCACATCACCAGTGCTCTTTCGCGTTACCACGTCCCACTTTTCAGGCGTGGTTACCAACATCTGTAAAGAAAAACAGGACCGCTGACCGTTTCCACAAAGCCACTTGTCACTATTATAAAATAAGGCCAAGTACAGAACCTTTTAAATGGTTGATTACTACTTTTCATTTCGAAGTACTGAAGTGGGCATTAAACGGTAACATGACTGAATTTTCTGCTGTTGCAATTGAATCTGATTATGCGAATTTTAACAGGAGAAAGAAACGGATCGAAACGCACCAAGTACTTTTTACAGTCTTCACAGCCAGTAACTAACTGACAAACGACAGATAACATCGTGACTTAATTCACCAATCACATCAACAGCTAGAGACTATACCATCCCCTGACGATCCATTTTACTCCGGTGATGACTTCCGCTCAGATTGTCGCAATGTCATTCAATGTCTGACCTCAAACAGTCCTTCTCATGACTGCAATCACCCGGATGGTCATAATGATGATCCCGGATGACCGCCGCCTGGTTAGCTCAGTTGGATGAGCACCAGACTGTGGAGCGGTAGGCCTGGGTTCGATTCCCGGCCGGAACAACGCTCAGGGTCTTTAAAGAACTGAGGAGAAAGTGCTGCCTTTGCTCTGCAAATGGTTAGACTTTCTAGTCTTCTCTGATAAGGAAGAAAACTGTTGGCCCCATCTCTAGAACTTTAACTCCTAGTGTCTATCTCTCAAATTCACATTCACATTAGTGTTCATTCATAACTCATTACTATAGTAATTGTACACTGCGCCAAAAGCAGTCTGGCAAAGTCCCCCACACAGTGGTGTAAAATAAAATTATCCCTGAAAATTATTCCTGAAAAGGGGGGAGTGGATAATAAGATATTTAATTTGATAATTTACCTACTGTACTTATGAGAAGAAGGAAGGTCTTGCCGCCATACCTGAGTCCTGAGAATCTCAGCTTTTGTCAATTGCATATCTCCAGTGAGTTCTTTGACTGAAATCCCCAAAGATGAAAGTCGCTTCCCAAAATTTTGAACCATCTCAGCTGCAAGAGCCTTCATAGGAGCCACATAAATGATCTGAAAGAAAAGCAAAACATTGTAGGTCACGATTTTAAATCGCATTCACTTCTTTTTCCTCCAGATTAATAATAACAAAGGATTTGAAAAAAAATTTCAGAATAAAAAGTAGCGCGATTAAAACATGACTTTTCGGCGACGACATTTGATAATGGTGACATGTCGTCGCCGAAACGTCATGTTTTAATCTCGCTACTTTTTATTCTGAAATGTTTTTCCTCCAGATATCTCCTGAAAAATTGACCACGGCCACTTGAGCCTGCCTCGAATAGCTCAAAAGCTGCATGCGGGTCCTCAAACTTTTTCAATTAATGTAATTGTGTTAGTAAATAAAGTTGATGTTGTTTTTATCCAGAAATACAGGTAACTCTAAATTTGGGCACATCATGTACATGTAAGACATAGTTATCTGTCATTTTCACATGATTTCATATGTTTAGGTGAAGATTATGACTCGGGTACATTTTGTGATGTCCAACGTAAGAAGCATGCATCTCATTAGGATTTCTGAACAAACATGTTAGGTAGCGAAGACTGCCTGAAAACTATTGTGACCTTACATTCCATTTACAGTTTGACGCGCCTTACCGTGGCTACCCATCAAACTCTTTTTTACAAGTTAGCCATAAAATACAAAACGACATGTTTTCAATAATTCGTTGTTGCGTCACTTGCCTGTTGGATTTTGCAAGGAGGCGTGACTGTTAATCAAATTTGCGTATGTTGCGTCACTTGCCTGTTGGACTTTGCAAGGAGGCGTGACTGTTAATCAAATGTGTGTATCCTGATTGGCTAACTTGTAAAAAAAGTTTGTTGGGTGGCCACGGTACAGTGCGTCGCACTATAAACATACAAAGGAACTCACCTTAAATTTGTCTTTTTTGATGACTCCTTCTTCAATGTTCTGTTTTATCTCCCTTAGGATCGTTAACATGGCGATGTTAGTTTTGCCAGCTCCAGTTGGTGCACTAATCAGTAAGTTTTCATTCGTGTTGTATGCTGCATCAAACACAATTGACTGAATCCTATTCAGTCGCTTCATCCCTTGGAAACCCATCTGACCAATCTAAAAACAGATGAAGCAACAGTTATGCACAGCCAGTTTGAAATCTGAGAGTTCCCCCCTCCTGCAAACACTTTGCATGTGTCCATGAACACGTGTCATGTATGCAATATTGGAATTTGTTAGAGAGCTTATTCATAAATGGCAGCCGATTTATAATTACTCTTTTCAATATATATGTTAATAAGCCCTACTAACCTCATTTTATCTGGTAAAAATTCTATTGAATTTTACACATGCTAAGGAGCTACAATCCTGGCCAAAATGTTCAGGACTGAGGCCTTGCTGAGGCCGACCTGTTCATGGTTTCATTCTCCCACCCCCTCCCCTCCTCCCCCCCCCCCCCCTCTTTCCCCCTTACAATGTTGACGAAAAAAGGTGAATCTGTGAGTGTTATGTCTACTGGGGGGGATTACGTTAATGAGCAGCTTACAGCAAATATGTTATAAATGATGTCAAGACAAAGTTACATGGAAAAAGAGCCAAGAGTCCCTAACTCAATTGGCGAGGATTGTAGTAAAGTTAATTTTCATGAAAATAAAAGAATAATTTCTTGGCTGCCATTTATGAATAAGGTCTTGGCACACATCCTTTAAGTAGACACGTGCAGAAAAGTTTTTCAGTCTTGCTGTTTTGTTTTCATGCTTGCCATTTGCCGCTGTGTTTTGTTGAGCACCACTTGCAATCTAATAAAATATTTCAGTATTTTCTTTCCACTGTTGCACAGCCAGTTTAATAGTTGGACAAATTTAAAAACAGGCAAACCAGCACCACCCTCACCTCATCCAGTGATGAAATAGGTATCGGTGTTTCAAATTCCCGCGGTGGCACAGGTGTGTTGGGAGGAATAACGACCTCTTCAAATATTTTGGTGTTTTTACGTTTAGCATCTGCTGGCAAAGCAATCTGTCAAAAACAATCACAACAAAACAAATAACCAGATAACTAAAACAAACTTGTTGTAAAAGCATTTTAGTCTTGACCTAAATATTTTTGGAGAAAATATTTAAAACCATCTATATGAAATTATAGCATAGGATACTCTTGCACTGTAGTTATACATAGGTCTATAATCTTCAGGCCCCAGTTGTTCAAAGAGTGGATAATTTTATCCACTGGATAGGTTGCTATCCGGCAGTTAAAATGTGTGCAGTATTTTCCCGATAATCCTAAAATTTGTGAATAGAGTAGAAGGATATATCAAATTAAAGTATGGGATTGCGTGGAAAACTTGCCAGAAGCGTTGGTTGGAGTACATTTGCTCCGCTGGATAGCAACTTATCCAGTGGATAAAGTTATCCACTCTTTGAACAACTAGGACCAGAGATCTTTAAGGGTCTACCTATGACCCAATAACCTCGCCAACACATTACCTTTGGTTATCAACTCAAAACCAAATAAATTATTACCAATAAAATTATGAAATTAGTACCTCTCAACTCTGTTGACAAAACCAAATCTTCATTACCCCCTCTCAGTTTTTAGTTTAAGACGAGCTGTAATGATAAAACATCCCAAGAAGTGCACTATACCTTGGTGTCTGAAATGAATGCTGTGGCTCGCTGTGTCTCAGCCAAAGCATCAAATACATACGGATAAACCTGGGATGACTGGGTGCTCCGTTTTGGTCGTGAAAATAAGGGAACGCTGGTCGCTGCCTGAAGTGCAATCTCCCTTAAAAACAATATACATAATATATTGAATAAGTGCAAACTTTACAGTGATAAAACAATCAAAATTGTGATGAAAATTTAATGACATGTTTAACATACAGTAACTGCAGTACATCAACCAGGATTATTTCAAAGGTTTACCCAGATTGAAGTCTTCTTATTTGAAAGACAGGTGAAATTATTGAAGTTTATTACAAACCTTTGTGATTTCATGGATTCAGGATCAAAGCCAACACTTCTGAGATAAGTTTCTTGGTCAACATCCTGTTCATCCGATGCTGCATTCCTGTCTCGGCGAGCCTGGCGTCGCTCTTCTTTCCGTTCTTCTTTCCTCACTTGTCGCATCAACTGCTTCTCTTGTTCAGACTGTAAATTAATAAAAAATAATTTTTAATAGGTTGTGGTGTTACAAAATTACCTTCATTAAGAGGACCAAAATTACATAAACTACTGGATAACCAGTGATGATACCAGACATGTATTTCACTCTTGTTAAAAAAAGATATTGCTTCTTTGGTTGTTTGTTTGTTCATTGTCACAATCTTGCTTTCCTTACTGTTAAAGTGGATTGCTGTTACAGTGTAGTGTATTGTGTCAGCAAATTCTGGGGCTGAAGGTTTATCTGCGACCATTAACGTTTGTCTTTAATTAGGACTAGTATAGAAGAAAGGTAGAACTGCTCTATAACAGAAGCCACTGGGATATGCACACTATACCTGCACTGTTACTTGGCATCCATAGGAAGGCTTGTTTGACATTGTTGGGGCCTTGGCTCTGCTGCTCTCTACAAAAACAGAGTTCTTTTAAGCACTTGTGAAATAAATGCAGGGAGAAATGTATCAGTAACACTGGGGAGTTTGCAGTGGGTAAAGAAGCCTGTGCTGCAGACTTACATAACCTTCGAGATAAAACAAAACTGAAAACCATTGGATGGCTGAAATCACCTGGGAAGCTCCGGATTGATACATGCTCAAATTGTACAGTTCCAGAAAAAAATCCATACCCACCCCATGGAAAGTCATTGGAAATTCCTAAGGGGAGGGGGTCTTACAAGTCAAAATTTTAGAGCCAAGTATGAAGCAAAACTGGAATTTCCTGGGGAGGAGGGGGGTGCAAAACAAAAAACCTTCCATGGGGTAGTAGGGATATATTCTGGAACTGCACATTGTCAAATAGTTTTGGATGTGAAGAGTCAAACAGCCTTTTAAACCAAACTCTAATAACATTAGCAAATGATGAAATGTGACTGGAAAGACCAAATCCCCACCAACACTCACCTTTGCTTTCAGTCAAATCAGAAGCACTTTCAGAAGTCGCTATCATAATCCTATGTCTGTTAGCCAGGAGAGTTTGAATGAACTCAAACCGATCAAAACCAAGAAGTTCAAATAACTCATTCTGAAGAGCTGCATTATCTCTATCTGAAGCAAGAATGTCAAATACTGCCGAGCAAAGATCCAAAACTGACAGGCCACTGGAACTGTCAGCAAAATACAGTTCACACTGATCTCTCAACCAGGATCCATTTATACCACTGTTGTCATCAGCTACATCACTTCCTTTTTCTTTTTCTCTCAAGATGGTTGGTTCTTCTTTGATTGATGGAAAACTTATTTTTTGTTCAACATCTTCATCCTCAGAATCAGAAATCAAATCATCATCACACAATAGGTCTTTCTTTTTCAATGGCATAAATTTTATGTCACTACCGAACTCTTTTGAAGGTTCATCTTGTCTCCCTTCACTTCTCTTATTAATAGTTGCTAAACAGTCTTCAGGAAGAAGTGAAATTATGTTCTTGACTATGTGGCAAGCCTTGGTGGCTGAAGATGCTGGGAATGCTCCAAAAAAGTTCTTCAGTTTTATACTTTCAGCCTTTCCAATGTGATCTGCTTCCTGTAAAGTTATGAAAACAAATACTGATGCACTTTCCACAGCTTCTCCAGATGAATCTTTGCCAACTAAGGGAAAAAAGGTGAGCAAATAATTTATTAAGAACTAAGTAAATAGTTATTTTATATTACATGACTGTATAGTTATGAAACAGCTTGAATGCACACCTTTAAACTTAAACTGTGTTGTACTATTTTTTTGTGACACAGCAAGCAAACACAGGTGTTTGAAAATAAAATAATAAAATATTAAAGGGCTGGCACAATTCACTATCTCTTTCAAACTAAAGTTACCTGAGCTTACATATTTCTTTAAATATAAATTATATATCAACAAAATAATAATCTGGATTTCTTTTAGTTTCAATCAACTATTCAGGTTACTTCAAATAAAATTATATTACTACATACCTATTTCTGCAGAAGTTTGAACAAGCTCCTTCAATAATGTCTTGACCTGCAGAAATTGGAATTTCAATCATCTCTGTTATTATTTTTCATTCAGCATTGTGTAACAACGTGTCATAATTTGGTCTGTGATAGTTTTATGCCAAGCAGCCGACAAAGTGCCAATGCCAATGAAATGTTACGGAGACGGTCATGTCAACCTTGCTCCCTGCTCCCCTGATTGTTAACACGTATGGTATATGTATAATTAACCAGGAGAGAAATCCTGGATATATTAATTTCTTGGATAACAACAGTTCATTTGAACGGTACAATTTTTCAAAAGTCAATACCTATGACGCATTATCTTTGTCTTACACTGATTTATGACAAAGACCACAATAGTGTGCCAGTACTCTGAGCAATTTGGAAACCCATACTGAAGATCTTCTGCATTAACCTAATATATAAAATGCAGCCTGGTCTGAATCACGGAGGTAGGTAATAGGGACCAAATTTTAGCCCCTAAAATTTAATATCTGAGAAAGATGAGTAATGCACATGAAGGGAGACAAGGTGGCACTGGGTCTCGTTGCTGGGACAAGTTTCCCGGTCCCCTCTCCCCCCCCCCCCTCCCCCTCCCTTGGCACCCTATGAAAGACCTTAGTTGAGTTCGAATATCAAAAGACACTTCTCTAAATTGCAGACCGTGATTTACATACCTCTTGAGTGGCAATTCTGTCAAAACCGGTCGCGTCTAATATCAAACCTTTTAACTCGGGCCACGATAAAGTTTTCTCAAGCTGCTTCTTTGATCTCAGCTGTCGCTTCCTTTTCAAAACTTCGTCGTTTTCTGGCGGTCGTGAGTTTGGAGACGAGAGCCCTGAGAAAGCTCGCAAGAAGCCTGTTAATCTTGGAAGTTCTATTGGTGGCATTTTGTTCAGCACGGAACTTCAATGAAGAAAATCAGCTGAATCCGCTGAAATCGCCAATCTGTCCACCATTTTTCTTTTATTCTGAGCCCTCGGCTCCTGAATTAGCGGTATCTCAATCGCAAAGTACCTACGCTATGTATGATGGCCTAAGTCATCTTTGTTATCCGCCATGTCGAGTTCTGAGAGAAAGTGAGTTTTTACCGGCAGAAAATGTGAGTAGTCTATAGAAATTTAAGAGATTTCAGCTCGTAAGGCGTATAGTATTGTTTAATGAGGGAAATTATTAATAAGAAGTGGCTTCATGATCTGGCACAAACCTCGGACCACTTGAATATCGTCTCTTCCCCACTATCAGCGCGCGCGCTCTGTTGAATGATGATGTTGAAAGCGAGTTAAGGGCTCCCCGAATTAGGCTTCTTACCTGTAAATGACAGCGAGGGCAAAAAGATAACTTGGTTGAGGAAAAAACGTTTCCTCCTGAAAAGCGATTTTTAGGGGAATGAAAGTTTGGAATAAGTTCAATCATTGTCCATTTGTACAGTATCTATGCAGTAACAATAAATTAGCTTTATTTATTACGTTTTTGTGATAGGTGTTTTTTAATGGCCGTTTTCACGCTGAAGACGGAACATCCTTCTAAATGGATATAAAATTAGACGGATTTTCTATGAAACCCTCTTGTTTTCACATTAAGATGTATAATCCATCTCGGAAGAATAATCCGTGACCTCTAGTGTGTAAACGGCTAATGAAATGTAAGCTTAAGTTTGTATCAAAATAAGGAAGAGGTCTTGCAGTTTCGATTTTTGGTGCAAAGCTGTCTTGGAAGTGTTTTGCAAAGCTAACAAAGTCTCAGGCCCACAGGAAAAATATCATCTCAGAAAGTCTCGAACTTACATGTACCATTCACCAACCCTTAATACTACGAAAACCACCGATGCATGGAATGGGACCGAATTTTCGTATCACCACCCCGCCCACTTTCGTTAACAAATTCCATAAATTCCTGGGGCCCCGTGACTTTGCCGCCATTGAAGTGTCGCCGTGGCCGCTTGTCTGAAGTAGTACAGTAGAAATGGCGCCGAGCAGCGACAGTAGAAAAACATATCACTGAAATCATGGAAAGATACGTGTTTAAAATTGCGGGTCCAAGTGGAAAATGGATAAAGATTTTTATGAGTACAGAGGAGGTTAAACGGGCCTTGTTAGCTTTTTACAGGTCCATTTTCCATCGGTCATGTTGTTTCGGAGTACTCGCCGAATAGTTGTACTCGATGTTCCTGCAGCAATGTTACAATGCTCATTCATATGCTTATAAAACTCACCAGCAGTCATTGAAGCTCTATCAGTCTTTAGAAATCTTATAAAGTAAATATCGTCCTGCTGAATTTGCTTTACGCCAGCTGCACGCATTTTCGTGATTCCTGTATCGCCTTTTTTATCACTTCTTTCCAAATTTTCGGCACAGTATCAAATTTGACCCTGTTTCTCTCAGCAATGGCTGAGAAATTTCCAGGGAAAAAGCCAGTTACAAAGTCACCGCCATATTCAACAATATCTTCTACTATTTTTCTTCTCAAATCAATTTGAAGAGGTCTCCCGTTGATATAACATCTACTGGCCTCGTTTACTGGTAGCTTCTGCCATCGCAACAACGACTCTCGTGTTTGTTTTTACTAGTAAAAAAACCGCGCAAAGTTGCCGCCCACTGCCAGTATCCAGGAATTTGTGGAATTTGTTAACGAAAGTGGGCGGGGCAGTGATAGGAAAATTCGGTCCCATTCCACGCATCGGTGGTTTTCGTAGTATCTGGTGGGAATGTAAAATTTGATACTTGTGACTTTTTGTGGCTTTTTTTTTGTTACCTTAATTTAAGGGCTGAATCAACTAGAAAAGAGACACAAGAAATACAAGCCGATGGTGAAACTGACCAAAGTGCAACATCATTCATGCGCAATGCAATGGTTAGTAGTACAATGGTCAGTGGTGAAGCCTCAGAAACTGATGATGAAGATGAGGACGAAGTTGGTGACAGTGTGAAGAATGTAAAGGAAGATGCCGAGTTAGAGGCAGAGAGTAAACTTTTGAAAGAAGAGCAAGAATTTGACACTGAAATACATGAATTTGAGTTGGAAACAGGTGCAGAAGTGAAGGCCAAAAGGCAGAAGATTGTCTACAAGTTTGATTCGTAAGTGTACATCTCATAAAGTTGCTAAATATGTCGTACAATCCTGACCATAAAATACCGATGGAACATATTCATAGTACTAGGTTTTCTTAAATCATTTAAATCATTCAGTGCTTCTCATGGTCACGTGCTCCCTGTTCTCCACTCCATCATGAAAAGTAAACACAATCAAAAAATGAAAAATACACATTGTTGTACATTTTTCTTAAAAACGCCATAATTTTAAAGAGGAGTGCTAGCATAATTTTATAATAATTTATTATAAGTGTGTGTTATTTCAGCATAGAGGTTAACTCAAATTAATCAAACTTTAAACAAGTATTGTTGCCAGATTAGAATCTGTTACACTGTGTTGTAGTGATGCTGTTTCTTTCAACTTTGTTTATCTGTTATTTTTTTTTTTTTGTTTTTATTTCCTTTTACATGTAAACTTTGGATACCTTTGCTGCAAATGAAAAAGGCCCTTCCACAGGAAGCTAAGTAAGTTCTGGTGCTGCAATGCTTGAGGCATTTTAAGTACCTGAGTGAATGAATCACAGTTAACTACAAAATACCCTCAGGTGAAAACTAAATTGATTTATCACAACACAATCTCCTCATAATAATATATTTGGAAATGGCTTGATTCTTGTAGGTTAATATTAATTTTTTCACTAGATGCAACTTGCCTCCCTTAATACGTGAATCATAGTAAAGTGTGATTCTTTTCTCATAAGAAACAAGCCCACACTCATGCCTGGTAACAGCTATTGAGCAGTATGGACAGTTCCCATGGCAAAGTAAATTAATTATCCAGACTAATAATTTTCCTATCTAATAGGGGAGAGAAATTTGGTACTGCGAAGTGACCTTGTGGAAGGTTTAACACAATTTTACAAGTCAGCTGGTTCCAAACTGGAAAGCTCCACATTTTACCTCAGCAGAGCACAAACAGCAGCTCAGGTAATGGATTTTTGGTGCCATTATTTGCTTCTATTTTAAAACAATTTCGTAAGCAGCTGTATGTCAGGGGCGTATCCAGGAAAAAGTGTTTGTTTTCTGATAATGCGAGCACTATCAGTTCTATGGGGTCCAGGTGCATGTTTCCCCAGGAAATTTTTAAATGTTAACTCTTGAAAGTGTGATTTCCTGGGTTTTCAAGTCACTCTGAAAGGCATTTTCCATAATATTAAACCTGGGAATTGTTTCTTATTCTAAAAATATATATTTATTTTCATGCAAATCTTACCGTTTTATGTAAAATAATCCTTTGAATTTCCAGTGGGTGTATTGCCTGGACCCTATTTCAGGCCAAACTAACAATGTTCAGTTTTTGGTATGGTCACTTTGTTTGGCAAGAGTCTGGAAAAGAGACGTAATGCACACTGATTCCTGGCCAGTGGTTCCCTTGAAGACAGGATTGCATCCAATTACAGACTACAGTTACTGTCTCTAACCCAATTTCAAGTACAAAAATGGTTTAAAAAACTGTCTTCTTTGGAACACCATACTTGCCTGTATGGCTTAATACACAGGAGAGTCCCCCACACATGCCCACTTTTGCTGGCTTCTCTCCAACTGCTGCACAATCACTGACCCCTTCAGAGGTTAAGATGTTTTAGCCTGCATAGCTGGCAGTTTGATTGGCAGAGCCATGAGAAAGGAGACAAAAATGAGCAGCAACTTGCCATGAGAAGATAGGATGGGGATGTCCCCTGATTCGTCTCTCGGCTTTGCCGCTCATTTTCTACTTCCCTTGTTTTCACTGGCTACACGATGTGCCACCAAACCCCAATGAAGCCACCAGCTACGTAGACTAAAGATGTTAGTATTAGGGTGGTTTGTAACAAGGACTGTGTCTGTATTTCTCTTTCTTTGCAGGATGTCTCGCATAACACAAGTATGATGCTGGAAGATCTCACTCACCTTTCAACTTTGCTAGAAAGTGTTCTTGAGACAGAAAAAATGATCCCTCTAAAAATTAAGACAAAAAATCCATCAGACACTGCCTAAGAAATATGCCACTGCGGTTTGTCAGTTTGATGGGAAAACACATGAGGTGGAAAAATAAATGAATAAATTAATTACTGTTACAGAAAGAGACACTTTTTGCTCCTTTTTGTAACATTTCCCCCAATATAACGTTACAAAAACGTACACGTTTTGCTCCTTTTTGTAACTTTGATCCCTAGTGTAATGTTACTTAAGGGAGTAACTATGTTCTTTTTGTAACTCTGTAATTAAACTTAACTATATCAAACACAGACCACAATGTTTGGGCAACACAGTTTATTGACCAGCAAAGTGAGACAGTGACAACTAAACTGCTTAAGGGTGGTGTGGGTGGGGAAGCATTGACTACCTCCGAACTAGCTGAACAGCGGATTGGTTGAACAATAAGTGAAAGTTGACAGCTAGGAGGTGTGTCATCTAATGGTAATTATCCATCATCACCAAGGGTAATCTTGGTACATTTTTGGTGGGTTACTGGTCCTTGTTTTCGGTCCTTGTTTTCCATTCGCAAATAAGGAGTTAAAGGCACAATGATCAATTTATCAGGACATGCAACTAAGGGTGCGTTTCTTTAGGGAAAATCCGAATCCGGATTTTTGATCCAAGATCACTCGGATCATGGTACATCAAAGGAACCGATGATTCCTTACCCAGAGTGGATTCGTCGGTTCCTTTGATACACCATGATCGGAGTGATCTTGGATCAAAAATCCGGATTCGGATTTTCCCAAAGAAACGCACCTTAAGTCATTATGCATCCGTTATTTCACCATTTCTCTCACCGTAAAATGTTCTCATTTGCAGCAATTTTTAAGTAGTTTGAAAATTAACAAAAAGATTGTTATTCTCAGATCAGACATTAGTTATAACTTTCAACTCAACAATTTGCTGTGAGTAAAACTCAGTAGAGAGGAGCTTTAAAACGTTTACAACATAAGTATGGTTATAGCCTGCGTTAGAGCCGAACTTATCACTCAAGACCTCAATCAGGGATTGTATAGACTGTCTGCGACGCAGGCTTGTATGGTTATAATTGTGCAATTAAAATTTAAATTTCACTGAATAGGTTTCTGCTGTCTTCAGTTGTAGTTCCACCTCCGTTTAATTTTTTTTTTTTTTTTCAAAGTCTAGCCAATAGATCAAGTGCTGCCTATTATCACATTTCTAGTATCCCATATTTTTATGCCCTCCTGGCGACCAACTGGCCAAAAAGCCTGGAGACTCTGGGTACGAGATTGGGTATGCTTGGGAGCGAAAAGATTGCAGGCTCAGATTTCTTCGAAGACTTTTTTTTTGCTTTCCCCAAGATAAATGAAGTTGTGTTGATTTATCTGAACAATCACTAGCAAATATGATTGAAGCTACTTATTAGAACACCAGAAAGCTATGTAGTGGTGTGTTTTCTACAAAACAAACGCTGCAATTCGCCCCGGCAACGATACCGAGGAATGATGTGTCAACTCAGCTACATCGACCAGATTCAACTTTTCTCTCAATAACCCCTCCCTAAACTCTACTTTTGCTAACGAATTTCTGGTATTCAACACAACAAAAGGCCAGATTTGATTTCCGCGCAGCCCCATACATTGCGGAAATTTCCCAACAAAAAACCCCGTAATTTTAGTAGAAATTAGACAGCTCGAACGCATAAAGGAGGGCTTTAATCTGTGCAGAAGTGACCTTGCCTGTCAGGTTTCTTGTGACATGCTCTGTTGCGCGGCTTACATGTACTCTACATTCTCGTTCCCAGAGCCCTCGTTACCCTTATAAAAAAAGGTTCTTATAAAAAAAAAAAAAAAAATGTCGCAGTACGCAGCCGTTATTAGGATCATCACGCAGAAGCGTTGCGTGACAGGAAACAAGGTTCTTCTTACGATCGTTCACGGCTCACTGACAGCATTCATCAAACTGCAATCACATTTTCTATTTTCGTTTCGTCTTCATCCTCTCCCGATTCGAAGGCATCCAAGTTTATAACTTGCGCACAGGTAAGTGGATTCTCTCACCACTGGCTCCTGTTTGTAATTTTTTATCGTGACCACACTTTCTTTCACGCTTTGCAATTTAAAGCGGAATTGTCGTCCATGACAAGCGCTTTTGTGGGGTGGTAAGTTTGTAGGATGTATGAATCTGCGTGTTGTAGTCAACTCCTATTTTTAATGAATGCTTCAGAGTATTGCAGGGGTTTACTGTTGTAATCACGCGATCGATACTTGTAAACTGAAACAAAGGGGATCTCAGTATTACTCGATTACTAGATCTTACTAGTGCAATAGCGCCCCGATACTTCAAACTAAGTTAACTCGAACTCCCTCATTTGACTTTCCCTTGGCTCAAATTTGCTTCAAAAACGTCAGTCGGTAAAACTCAAATTGCAAAATGTTAGCACATACGTGAATTTAATGTAAATTGATGTAAACAATAATGTTTATTGATGACCTTACAAATAATTCGAAAACTGCAAACGGTCACGAATGTTCAGGGTCGTAACGAGGTATATGGGATCAAGGATCAAAGGCGAAAAATGGGGTGGGGTCAGGGATCACCGGCCCGCGGGATCTGGGATCACAAGCCGTGGGATCGGGATCAGTAGTGCTGCGAGAGGATCAGGGATCAAGTTTTCCCACAGAAAATCAAATACCATCATATAATGACAAAATTCAGTTTTATTGGACGGAAAGAGCTCCCACCGTTACAAATTCAAATGTGTTTTTGCAGTAACATTTTGTTCCGGTTCTAAACTGTATGTAATACGATCTGCTGGACTAGCTTGACTACAAAACGTGGATTTTTTCCCGAATTCTTAAATATATTTATACCATGTTGCCCTTTTTTTTAGTACATATCAGTGAGTCTCTGCTGTGATTGACTCAGTTTGTTGCAGCTATACAGTAACTGACCTACCGAATCTGGGTCTTTGACTTCTGAATAAGGACTTTAGAAAAATAATTATACAATGGACATTGCCTTTTGCTTGCTTGCAGGCTAACTTTATGACTGGATCATGACTGCACTACGTTTTCTTCCCAAGGGAGAAATTCTTAAACTGAGGGGCCGTATTTTACGGTTAGTTCAGATCCACATATTAACTTAATTCTCACACTTTTGATGTCTGTTTTAGAATCCAAGATGTTATCTTTCAAGAACCGGGCAGAGTGGACCCCAGCTCAGGCTCGAACTCAGTTCCGACAGAATTTTTTCCCAGCTGTGCAGACAGGTGGTATTGCAGCTGCTTACACCCAAGTTAGCGTACACTTTGTACCTTCCGCGGAGGCTGAACACTTCGCTGAATTTTGCCGGCTGAACAAGACACCGTGCCCCATTGTCTACAAAAGCAAACCTGGAGAAGTAACAGCTACGCCAATAGCTGCTGGTGTGGACATTCGGTAAGTAGTATTAGAAGTCATCAGCCTGTGTAGCAAGCTTTTCCGTGGAGTCTTGACTACGAGCAGTCCTTCCTCTGGATATGAACATATGAAACATACCGTATTTGAACTGCGGATGAAAGATAAAATAGAAGATCCTCGCAGTTATTTGCGCAACTTAAGAAGTTGCGAATTAAAGAAAATAATCTAAAAAAAGAGCAAGGCTGATTTCACGGTCAGGGAAGTATATTTTCCAATATTTCGAAAGGCAATTAAACGACTCTAAATTCTACAAAACCTTAGACAAAGACATCACCACTGACATTCAAAAACGCATATTAATTTACGTAGAACGCATGCACCGTGACAAGATTATTGACAATCACACTAAACGTTTTTTAATACTGACTGATCCCAAATACACAAACAAGGTAACCCCGGACGTCCCATTGTTTCCAGTAACTCTCACCCTACAGAACGCATCTCTCAGTTTGTAGACTATCACCTCAAACCTCTGGTACAGAATACACAATCCTTCATAAAAGACACTACACACTTCCTTAACAAACTCCAACAACTCGGACAATTACCCAATAACGCCATTCTTGTCACTCTGGACGTTTCTTCTCTCTACACCAACATACCTCATAACAAAGGCATCAACGCGTGTCGACGACACTTCCTCGAAACACGTAACCGCACCCCTTCTACCATAAGTTCCGAAACTTTATGTGACCTCATACGCATGATCCTTATCATGAACAATTTTACGTTCACCGACAAACACTATCTACAGACTCACGGAACTGCTTTGGGAACCAGAATGGCTCCTTCTTACGCCAATTTGTTTCTCGCCAAATTTGAGACGGACGCATTACTACGTGCTCCATTTCAACCATACATATGGTGGCGCTTCATAGACGACATCTTCATGATATGGACACACTCTCTCGACGACCTCCAAACCTTCACTACTTATCTCAATAACATTCACCCCACTATTAAATTCACATCCAATTATTCTCTCACATCTATACCCTTTCTGGACGTCAGTGTGTCTCTCTATAACGGCACTATCACTACCGACCTTTACACTAAGCCTACTGACAAACATCAATACTTGTTACAATCTTCATGTCATCCTAGACACACTAAGAGAGCCATTCCATTCAGCTTAGCTCTCAGACTTCGACGTATTTGTTCTTCTGACGAAACTTTTAAACTCCGAACAAACGAACTCAGAACCTATCTCAACAAACGGGGATACAATCTTTCATTCCTCAACCAAGAAATAGGACGTGTTAACGGCATCCCACGTTCCGACGCTATAGCTACGAAAGACACCTCCGACACCAACCAACCTATACGAGTACCCCTTGTCGTCACATACAATCCAGCCCTTCGTTCTGTATCATCCATTATTCACAAACACTACAACATCCTATCTTCATCTCCCCGCTGCGCAAACGTTTTCAAAGCCACACCTCTTGTTGCCTTCCGACGGACCAACAACCTGAGTGATTTACTTGTTAGCGCCAAACTACGTAATCCCACACAAAACAACCTACCCCATGGATCTTTTCGATGTGGGGACAACTGTTTAACTTGCAACTACATAACAGACGGACGTACCAGCTACACATTTCATTCTACCGGCGAAACTAGACATATTACTCATCATATAGACTGTAACTCTAAAAACGTTATTTACATGGTACACTGCAACCGCTGCCACAAACAATACATAGGAGAAACAAAACGACGACTTAAAGACCGTTTTAACGAACACCGTAGACCAGTCGACAAACAAACAAACAGTTCCAAACCCACCACAGTTTCAGAACATTTTCTTTCTAACGACCATAACGCTTCTGACATGCTACTAATTCCCCTCGAACTCATCAAATCTAATCGTGACAGTGTACGCAAAGCTAGAGAGGCATACCTCATCGACAGAGGTCAAACTATTGAACCCTTAGAGATGAGACATGAACATTTTTCCCGTCTTTCATCTTCCTAGTTATGTAATTAACTCATTGTTACGTATTTTGTTTTCGTTTACCACGTTGTAACGTTAGCTTATACCTATTTACCAGTTTTATTTTCAAATTTCAAATTGTAACGTTTTTGTTTATGTAACTTTAGCCTTTTTTCAGGTATCTATTGTAACTGTTTAGATTGTAACGTATCTTGCCACAGGGACAGTCTCAAACATACCCTGAAGAAGAAAGGCCGTGCCTTTCGAAATATTGGAAAATATACTTCCCTGACCGTGAAATCAGCCTTGCTCTTTTTTTAGATTATTTGCTTTACATTTCTTTGCTGATTAGATCCTTCACTACAGGATCCGGTACTTTTATTTTGTCACGGTGGTCCTTGCAAACACAGTTTATCACTGGTTTTTACTGAACAGAATTAAAGAAAGCCTGAAAACATTCAGGCTTGAACGGGATTCGAACACATTTCCTATGCGATGTCGGTGCAGTGCTCTACCAACTGAGCTATCAAGCCAACTGGGAGCTGGTAATATTGTGAGTTCGTAAAATATAATATACCCGCGAATGATGAATAAATGAATGTAAATATATGAAACATATATTTGAACAGCGGATGAAAGATTAAATAGAAGAAAGATCCTCGCAGTAATTTACGCTCTTCTTTCGGGCATAACGAAATACGCGAGCGCGTATGAAAATGTTTGCCCTCGGTGCCGGAAGTACAGGCGGACACTGGAATTGGGAACGACTTGTCCAGTTCGTGGGGTTCCCATGATTATTCAGCTAAAAACTCGATACCAGGGGTTTTGCTACGTTATCGGAACAACTCAGTTAAGTTTTTTCAAACTGAATGTAAAAACAAAATGGGCCTAGGATGTAAAAACGCAATGGAAAGAAACAACCTTTGACCCTTGAACCTTTTTTGAACCTTGGAAAGTCCATTGACAATGGCCGGCATTTTTTAAACGACCGTGTTTAGCACCCAGGCCTAGGCAATTTCAGCGTTTTCAGACGCGGACAATTGTTGAGCTGTAACCCGCAGCCAGCTAAATACCTTCAAGTTAAGAAACTACTTTTGGTTTTTTAGCGCGCAGCCTCGTTTTCCGCTATGTGAGAAAAAAGAAGGACCACTCGAAGCTTATTTAATCTACCCCATAACAGAAACTTCCATTGCTTGACCCATGTCAATAAAACTATCCACATTAATCGGCCATTTTCATAATGGTGTTATTTGACTTCAACTACGATAACTTTTTTCGTTCATCCTTTCTTTCAGTTTTGTAATCTCAGTGAGGTTTAAAACAAAACAATAGGCATAATTTTAAAGAGCAAAACAAAACTGAAGGATTCTGGTTGTTGAAGTAATATAATACCATCGTGAAAATGCCCTCTACTCACCCTACAGGACCGATCAGACGGCATACGGGATATTCAAGAATGGTGTTTGCGTCAAAACCGTCCCAGACCTCCTCGACATTCCGTTTGATGATTTTGTCACATTCTATCTCGGCTGTAGCCACTCGTTCGAGCTTGCGCTGACAACAGCCGGCCTTCCTGTTCGACATCAACAGGTAAACCGCGCTGTACCAAGCTATAAGACCAAGATTCCTTGCCTTCCCGCGGGTCCATTTTGGGCCGACGTAGTGGCTTCAATGCGCCCAATGCCTCGGGATCTGGTTCAACGGGCCGTGGAAGTAACTGCTGTTTTGGAGCAAGTGCACGGAGCCCCTGTACATATTGGCCATCCCTGCTGGATTAGAGTTCAGGATTTGCTGCATCCTGAATATGATGACGAACCTAATATACAGGACGGAGACGTGTGCTTGTTCTGGGGATGTGGAACAACTGCTCAGGAAGCTTTAGCTAATGCAAGTAAGTTGCATTGTCATTAGTATTAAGGAGGGAGGGAGCGCGAGAGAAGTGGAGTGACTGAGGGTGGGAGGGAGGGAGGGTGAGAGAAGGGAAGATAAGGAGGGAGGGAGGAAGAGCGAGAGAAGTGGAGTGACTGAGGGTGGGAGGGAGGGAGGGAGGGTCAGAGAAGGGGAGGTAAGGAGGGAGGGAGGGACAGCGAGAGAAGTGGAGCGACTGAGGGTGGGAGGGAGGGAGAGTGAGAGAAGGGGAGGTAAGGAGGTAGGGAGGAAGAGCGAGCGAAGTGGAGCGACTGAGGGTGGGAGGGAGGGAGGGAGGGTCAGAGAAGGGGAGGTAAGGAGGGAGGGAGAGACAGCGAGAGAAGTGGAGTGACTGAGGATGGGAGGGAGGGAGGGAGGGTCAGAGAAGGGGAGGCAAGGAGGGAGGGAGGGACAGCGAGAGAAGTGGAGCGACTGAGGGTGGGAGGGAGGGAGGGTGAGAGAAGGGAAGATAAGGAGGGAGGGAGGAAGAGCGAGAGAAGTGGAGTGACTGAGGGTGGGAGGGAGGGAGGGAGGGTCAGAGAAGGGGAGGTAAGGAGGGAGGGAGGGACAGCGAGAGAAGTGGAGCGACTGAGGGTGGGAGGGAGGGAGAGTGAGAGAAGGGGAGGTAAGGAGGGAGGGAGGGACAGCGAGAGAAGTGGAGCGACTGAGGGTGGGAGGGAGGGAGGGTGAGAGAAGGGGAGGTAAGGAGGGAGGGAGGAGGAGCGAGAGAAGTGGAGCGACTGAGGGTGGGAGGGAGGGAGGGAGGGTCAGAGAAGGAGAGATAAGGAGGGAGGGAGGGACAGCGAGAGAAGTGGAGCGACTTAGGGTGGAAGGGAGGGAGGGTGAGAGAAGGGGAGGTAAGGAGGGAGGGAGGAGGAGCGAGAGAAGTGGAGCTGTTCCTGTGAGTTGTCAACAAACTGTTCTACATGGATGAGCATTAAACAAGGAGCCGCACTATTAAAAGGAAATCTCCTCCCACCTTATTAGTCACCGCTTATGAATTTCGAAGTTATTCTGTCAATATTCCAGTGTATATAGAATAGAATGGAATAGAATAGAATAGAATAGAATAGAATAGAAACTTTATTAACGTGTCAATGCCTTATAGCCTGGGAAAATCCCATACTAATTTGGGGACATAAAATAAATAGATACTAAAAAAAGACACATTAAAAATATTTAAAACTGCCTAACATATGTAATAATCGTAGATGATTGCCAAAAAATTGACATAAAAATGATAAGTTTGCATAATCATGATGAGCACAGAGAACAGCCCTTGCAGCCATCATCCAGCAGTTAACTTAAATCACATTTACGAATCTTGTTTTTAATAGTATTTAAAGGTTCTGCGGATCTAACATCCGCGTCGACCATGTGATGTTGACAACTCAGCGTCGATAACGCAATGAGTGGCGGCTTGGTCAGGCAGCGCGGGTTCATGTTTAAACGAAACCAAAATACGAAAGAAAACAGTTGTCGTTCAGACGGCAAGGCATTCATTAACTTTTTGTTTCCAGAACTTCCCCTCATGATAACTTTGAGCCCAAGTGCAAACTGTTGTAACTTCATCACTGATCTTAACAACAAGGATTTCAATAAGATGCAGGCTCCAAAGGATGGTTTTCTTCAGCCACGCGTGATTTTCATATCAGAACGATTCATCTTCGCCTCCTTGGTTTCTGACAAGGCATTGGAACAAATTCAAGAACTGGAAAAACTTGTTGACAAACAGGTCGAAAGCGGTCCATCTCTGGCGAAAGCAGCGATGAGACTCAGTCACGCCACCTCCGTTGCCATGGTAACATTAAGTGATGTTTCTACAAGAGAAGGCGTCAATGTCCTGTCGATCATCAAGGCTGTCATGGCAACCGAGAACAAACAGGTAATTCTGCTGGTTCCAGAGGACAAATGCGCGGAGTGGACAAACGCCATCAACCGTTGTGCTGTTTTGGGGGTTCTGAAAAATCCTGTTTGCGTCGCTAAAATTGAAGCAAGTGATAGTTACTCCAAAGATGATGTCTTACAAGCCTCGCGCCGCGTATTGTCAGCTATGGATGGCTTCAAAATCGAAGATGTCCATCCTGACCGGTATACTGCACTTGTTGGATGCGATAATGAAGTATGTCATGACTTGTTGCACTGCAAGTAAGGTTGTACAACTTTAATGCTAAAATTATTACAAATATTTGCTTTGAAATAGACCCTTCTCCAAAATGCGGCTGAAAATTCAAATAAGTTAAAATTGAAAACGTATACCAGCACTAGAAAGAGCACTTTTACTTTGGTAACCCTGCAAAGTTTCAGCATATCAGGTGTAATATCAGCTCAGGAAATGTAAGTTGAAAAATTAAAAATTTACAGACGTTTGTATGACTGGGGGTATGACGTATACCCCCAGTCATACAAACGTCTATAAATTTGTCAAATTTCGTCTTACATTTCCTAAGCTGATGTAACACCTAATGCGCTGAAACTTTGCAAGGTTACTAAAGTAAAGGTGCTCTTTCCAGTGCTGGTATTAGTTTTCCATTCAAATCAATTTTAACTCATTCAAATCTGTTGCCGCCATTTTGGACAAGGGTCTATTGACCGGAAGCGAACACCTGACCGACTGTGTGCCACACTCTGTAAAAATATTGTTTTATTTTGCTATTCCATTTGTAGGATCATTTGGTATATACAGATACCTTGGTCTTTCAAGTTGAACTATAATTTAGTCTGAGTTAACTTATTACGATGAGTAAGTTCGGTTGAAGGTTTACAGACGAGGAAAGAGCTTTTTGTCCTCAAGATGTAATATTTTAATTTGGAAGTTATCATTTGCATATCTCTGAGAAACTTTGAACAAAATCCAACCTCTCACGCATCCACTCGTTTAAAACTGTACCGTCAGAGGCTTATTTATATTTTCCCAGGAGGATTGTGGGTCGAGTGCGCAGCTGAATTGATAGCAGAGGTTGACGCAAGCTATCCGACAGAAACCGCTGACTACAATTGGCCTGGTGAAGTGATCGCTGCAGCCATGTACACTTTGAATTCTTGCCCAGTCCATTCTCGCTACATCCGAAAGGGACTGGGAGAGCACAAGCCCTTGGAGAAAGACGAGTTCATGATGACGTCTAATGAGGTAAGAAATACTTTAACTTTGTTACCTCTCTTTCCTGCTGTGTTTGGTTCAATAGTGAGTAAACAGCTGTCGTAATGTCCAACTGATCCGAGGAGCCACCTCTTCTCTTGAGCGATCATTTGTCCATCATACTAAATTAATACTTTTTTCAGTCAAATCAATATTTGATAACTCTAACCAGATTAGTCCCCAGCCCTCAACGTGCTTATCGCTTGTTCCGTTTACATAACAGATCATTACAGTACTCCTAACCGCAAATATGGCTGATTGGCTTTGTACGACTGTTAAATGAACCGAGTTAGGCTTGGACCGAACACCCTTACTGGACAGTAGACCTGCACCTTTCAAAAGCTCTATTTTCACTGGACCCTTACAACCTACAGCTGCATTGTTTTTAGGGTTGGGAACATTGTTCTGTTGTTCGTTCTTTTATCCTCTCGACCAACCATGTAAGACGGTGCAGGTCTCCCTTTACTGTAGCACTCGCTTGTTAGGTCCTGTTATCTGTATGCTAAAAGCTTTTTTTTCTTATGTTGACAGCTTTCAACTCTCCTGTCAACGTTTGAAGTCACCTTCAATTCTGAAAAGCTGGAAGATCTTGTGAAGAAAACGAACGCGTTAGCTGCAAAGTCAAAGCTTTCTCAACCGGTGACTTAGTCGTCAAATCTTTTCGGTGAAGCTGACATCGTAAAGCAGCGGTGATATTCAGTTTTAACACATTTATACAGAACTTAAATTTGCAAAGAAAATAGACAAACTAAAACTAGAACAGGTTTGGAAAGATAGATAGACGAATGAAGAGAGTTCAGTAATGATATAGAGAGAGGGTATCAGTAAGAGAGGCAATAATATTTTATTTATATAGCCCTAGGGTCCAAGGCGCTTAACAATAACACCAAGTTTAATGGCCTTAGCTCCCACGAGTCTCCTGTAGCTCAGTCGTAGAGCATCCGAACTAGTAATCGGAAGGTCTTAGGTTCGATTCCTGATAGGAGCATTGGGATTTTTTCCCGAGTATGCCTGTGTCATTCTCTGATTAATACATCATTCTCAATAATCCTTAAGTCAACGTTCTTGATGTTTGCAACTCGTCTCAGGCAGCGAGGCAACTTTTTGATCCGCGTTGTTTTTCTACAATAGAGATTAAGAGTTACAAGTTTAAGGCAAAGGACAGAAATGACCCCGTTTCCGTGTTTATCTTGGATTTGCCGCTCGCTGTTTTCATTTCCTTAGTAAAATTGAATAGTTTCGCGTTAGCATCAACTGAGGCCAGAATTATTTTGCACAAATTTTTATCTACTGTATGTACACATTTTTTCGAGAATACATAAACGTGGATCTCGCGTTTACACAAATATTTACACAAACTATCTTTCCAAGACTAGTCTAGTCTGTACTGCTTTTAAGGTTTTGATAAACTGAAGAGAACCAAAATATTTCACATTCATTTGAACTATGTAGCCTGTTTACACAGCAGATTTGGGTCTGTGACTGTAGTCAAACAAAAACATGCGGATTTCTTCTCGTTCTTAATTTTGCGGCGCTTCATCGCTGCGAGATTGCCTCTAATGGGTGCACCCGAAAGATCTCACATCGAGGCAAAAGAAATGCGGGGTGGTTTATAAAATTCACTGCCGGAGAACTGTGAGGGAGAGTATCTTCGATGTCGGAGATACCGGAAGAGCCTTCGGAATCTGGCTCAAGAAGCACAATTAACAACAACACCAATACAGCTTCGTTAAATTTAAGGCCGTGGGGGGACACCTGAGGAACTCGGGAGATTCCCTGAAGATGTCTTCAACAAGAATCCTCCCGGCGAGGGAACTGGCATCCCTGAGAAGAAGCATCAGAGAGGCCATCGCGCGATTTCCCCTTTTAGCACCTGCCACGCAAGGATAGGTTGTTGACAACGATTTGGGCAGCACAATAAAACTTGTTCCACGTGAAGTAACGGCAGAGAAAGGAAAACTGTCAGTACGCCTTTCCTGGTAGTGTACCGATAATTTAGTCACCCCGTGCAGCTCTAGTGATGTCCTGCTCCGAAACTACTTGCAAAGAACCAGCTGCTTGCTCGAAAACCTTGTCGTTATCGATCTAGCTGCTAGGCATTTCCTTGCATATAACATATATTCAGTGTAAAATGTAATTTATATTCTATATGTAAAGTCTGTAATATATAACAATTTAAAAATGCAAGAAAAAAGTGAAATAAAGTTGTTGTTCTAGGTGTTGAGTCGCTCACTTGGCGTACCTAGGTTTTGCGAGAAAAAAATGTTTCACTGTTGTGATGGAAACCTTAGCACGCAGTTCAATTAGAAGCTTGCATGAAACTTGACATGACTTGAAATCCTGTCCGCCCATTGGGTTTTCACGAAAGCTCACTAATGCTAAACCCCTAAGATCACCTAACTTCAGTCGAATTAAAGAAAAGAACATTTCGCAGAGTTTTACCAACTATACCGTTCTTTCTCCTTCTGCTTAACCCGAGACCATCCTTAATTAAATTCAGTGGCTCGTTCGAAGTGAATTTTTGCGGAGTAAGTTTCGAGGGATTTAAATTTTTTTCGGGATCTTTTTCTTGCAGTTATTTAAAGATTAAAACCCACAAAAATTCCATGCCCTGCGGTAGACATTTTTAACCGGATGTCACCCGAGTCGAAGCTTGTATAAGGCACTTAAAATTTGAAATATTTGAGGCCCCATTGAATGACAGGCTGTTTATTAACTTTTGCTTTTGAGGAGAAGCTTTTGGAATTTGTACATGGATCAATTCAATAAAAACTATTACACTTGGAGTTGACAAACTGGGCCATGCGCCATGGACATGCGCACACTAAAGGAAACTCAAGGAAGCCGCGTTCAAAAAACGAGTTCAAACTGATCATCGTTAAAGACTTCGAACAATGTTTATTGAATGAGCATGTAATAACAAGGGCCGATACTGTTGGCTACAAATGCAAACGCTTTATTAAATTGATCACAGGTTAATTTTTCCTATCTGCTAGATCATAAACTTAGCAACACAGGTAGGGGCATTCATTGCTCCCCGCGTGGCGTGCCTTCAGTTCCTAAGAGCCGAGCGTCTGTAATTAAGGCTATACTTACCTGGATATGGATGGAATGCGAGCTCACTGCATAGTAATGATAGATCAGAGTATTAAATTTGAGTGAAGAATTAAGTGCTAAAGTGAGCCCTTGAATTTCCCACTGCACTGAGCGCTGAGCCCTAGTAAAGAAATGAAAGACCGCACGTGGTCTGCGAAGTGGGCGTAGTTAGGGGAGGGAGAGGGGGGGGGGAGAAATAGTGAGATAAAAAAAGGAGGACTGACTCCCCAGTGCCCCTTTTTTTTCTCTCAAATTTTTCTCACTCCTCCCCCCCCCCCCCCCCCCCCTTCTTGTCCACCTTCCCCAACTACGCAGGTTAGACCGCACGAGCCAAAGAAAATAATCTCCGATCTCGGAGGGAATCCGATCCCAAGACCTCCGGATTTACAACCCATGCCATCATAATCACCCACGAGTTGCTCCCAGTCTGGCCTGGTCGTTAGAGCCGGTACCGGCTGATCAAATATATCATTTGTGTCATTAGTGCAAGCGGCACAGCATCACATTGTCCATTGTATATTAATCCATGGATGGGCGTCCCTAAGTTCCTCGAGTCAGTTTGTGATTTCTCCCCCATCCGTTGTCCAAGGGAGGACTTGCCTGATTCGGTCCAGACCGTCCGAGATCGCTCGAAAAATTGTTGTCCCTTCTCAGATCACACAGGCTAACACAGTTATCCCAACCGTAAGGCCAAGTCAGGCATCCTCTTGAACGATTGTGGAAAGGCCGGAAATAACAAGCGACTGATCTATAATGTTTAGACTAGCTAAATATAATGTTAATTCTCTTTTACCGTTTCCACCACACTTCAGCCATAAGAGGAAAATTGTTAAGTGAAACACGAGTCAAACTTGACTTACGTAATCTTCAACTGACTCAGCATAACAACTGAAGGTCGTCAATAATGAGTAGTGTTATTTATCGGGAAAAAGAGCCGAGGTGTTTCGCCATTGGATGGAACTAAGAAGAATCTAACAGTATTGACCGCACCATTTCAATTAAATTTTAATTAATTATAAACGATAATAACAAGTACAATAACAATAACAATAAAAACAAACAACAACAACAACAACAACAATAATAATAATAATAATAATAATAATAATAATAATAATGATGATAATAATAGGTTTCCCTGGTCGCCCTATGCAATTGTTTAAACACAAATGCATTTGCACGTACGTTTTATACTGCATAACAACAAACATTAAAGCTTCATTTGAATGCAAATGTTCATCAACAGCACTTTACCATAAATTAATAAATTAATACAATATACAACACTTGATAGTGCAATCTGTATTTAGATATCCAAAATGCGCTTTACAAAACTTTTAAAAATTATACAGAAACATTAAGTTCAACAAAAGTTACTGTTAAAGCATTACCTCTTAATCACTCGACAATCTACCAAAAAATATTATCGAGCCTGAGTGTTAGCAACCGTGACAGCTATTTAATTTCGGCCTTGTTAGGCCTTGTCAGTGTGGCCCCATAAGGAAATAACACTTGTAGGATGTGACTGAGATATACAAAGTCACAAGAACAGCACGTTCGTGTTTTTTTAGCCTGTAATCATTGGCCTTAGTACCCATTCCAGTGGCTGTAAGTTACCTAAGCAAGCATGTGAGGTACTTGTGAATTTTTTTGTCTTTCAGTAGCCACATTAAATAAAAAAGCTAAAACAGATTACATCACAAATGAGCTAAATGAAAGTGCATTAATTCTCCTTCCTTTCGCTGAGGAAGAGTGAGATAATGAATTTCTGCCGGATTCTTTGAGCATGGCACCAAAACGATGGTTAGGCTAGACGGTCCTGTGGTTCCTGTGGATTATTCCACAAACCAAAATGATCTCAATAATTATATGACAATGGCTTCCTCCAAGTCAATGGCCACTTTTATTTAGCGTTAGTTGTAGCTTCTTTGGAATCAGTCAGTAATAAATAAATATTTATAAAAGGAGTCGAGTACGGAAGTTCAACAGTTTAGGGCTTTTAGAGTGGGTTAAAGATTTCTGTTCAGGGTGTTTTTCCCCATGCGAGAAATATAACTTTTAGTAAACAAATGGGCTTAAGAGTTCTTTAAAAAAAATTAATAAATTAAAACAAACTGAAAAATATTTGATTTATTTTATGACCGTGCTCTATCGATCATGACGGACCCACTGTGCACAAATCACTGCACTTACCCGTCATTCCGAGCGTGTTTGTTAGTCCAGGCTCAGCCCCTGTCGTGCTTCTAGTTACTGCGGGTCAGTTGTATACGGAAACGTGTGGTTTTGCTCTCTTTTAGAACCAAGAGACGCTCTAATCGAAAAGGTAAGTGTAAACTGCACTTTTTATCCTTATTTATGTTTTATACAGCGCTTGCCAACCGTCTGTAGTTTCGGTTTTGGTGTGTTAATTGTAAGCTCATCAAAAATATGGTCGACACCTTGGCGGCGAAATGAACATCACAAATCTCGCTGCACCGCGCGAGTTAATGTGGGCAACTGCCCTAAGGACTCTATATCGTTATTCTTTTATAGTCTAGTGGATATTTAATTCGGTGAAGTAACGCCCGTAGTTTTTCGCCATTGTTTCCTTGTTTATGTATGCCAACAAGCATGTCGAGTATTACCATTCCCCTCTTAAGGCGTTTGTCTTTATGTTTGGGAATGTAAGAAATGCTATCAATCGCGTATATCAGGCGTTGCATCAAACTTTCGATTACTTCAGCGATTGATAACACTTACTTCAAGTTAAATAACTTCGTATCAATTGTTTTCGATTGCCCTTCATGAATTTCTAATTTGTTTCGAGCGAGTGAGCTAAATTTAATAAGGTTAATTTCGACCGCACTGCGTTTGTCAGCTTTGTATATTTCTGTGTGCAGTCTACCGTCCCAAAAAGCATATTGTACAACTCCTCTTGGTAACCTGTTTTTATTTCATGATGTTCGTAGACCATCTTTTGGTCTTACAGCGTATTTATCTCGCAATTGTTCAGCCATAATGCCACCTATTCTCTTAACGTGAGAGAATTAGTGCATTTTGCCCTCGGAAGGTAAATTTTGGCCAAAGGTCATTACGACACAGTTATTATTACTTTAAAGGTCGCTGTAAAGTCAAACCAATAGTGTCTGTCGAAAGCCGATATAAACAAACTCTTGTGTCATGCAAAATGTAAATCTCGTATACAATGGTAAATCTTAAATCCTTTAGATTGCACTTTGCAAACTCACGCAAAATGATAAGTTTGCTCAACCAATCTAGCGCCGAAAACTGCAATGTCAGCTTACTAATTTCTGTCAGACAATCCACTGACATTCTTCCAAATATAGATAGTTTTGCAGTAAACTGGAGGGAGGATGATAAACATTGTTACTCTGGCTTGGAATCTTAGTAATTTAGATTGTTAGACGATTTCAATACATATTGAACATTTTTAAAGTACCATTGACAACTAATTTGCATGTGACTACGTTAATGTATGCACAGTACATTGCATCTGAATGGATGACTTATTTTTCAAGTATTGTGATAATTATAACAGTCGAAATTGATAAAATTTACCCTCGTAAATTAGAAACTTATTCAACTGGAATATAAGCAGCTTAACTTAGCAGTCAAATCACGTGGCTTGTGGCTACTATTCCTAGATGTATTATACTACCTATGATGACCAAACAAATTCATTTCTTTGGATGTATTCCATGCTTCGAGTAGTTGCTCAACTACATAAAGCCCTCCAGGTGAATAATCGCATAATTATCAAAAGCTGAAAGATTCTCCACAAAACGAGCAGTTGGCTGAGAATTTGAGGTCAGTCTTTCAGCTAAGGGCATTGTCAACCAATAAGTGAGAAAGGGTTTAATATTTTTATGACAGCCCTACATTAATTTCATAAAACACGCACATATCCTGGTTCAGAGTCTGAAGATAAAACAGCCAGTGATAGTTACAGCGTGATTGCAGATAAAATATAGATCTATACAAAGTGATGTGGATTTTATTACACTGTGATTAGATTTAAAAAATCAAATGAAAAAGCTGAAGATGTGACCTCCAGGTAAAGGATATTAAATTGCTGCTTGGGTGGTACATGTATCAGAGGAAAAAGCCAGAGGCTGAAAGATTGTTCAAAAAATGAACAGTTCGCCCAAGAAGCAAAGTTTTGAGGACAATTGGCAAATTTATAGGACAGAACCTTTCAGCCAAGGGCATTTTTACTATATTGGGATATAATTTCTAGAACAATATATGATTACAGTATGGTGGTACACTGTTGTTAGATTTAAAAAGCTAAGACCTGAAAATGTCAGTTTCTTGCTTTGCTTTGTTCTCATTGATAAAAATTGGGCAACAGATATCAAATTGGACAACTGTTATCAATCTATAGACCTATGCAAAAATGGCTGGCATTTAAATATACTTTTGTTTACATTGAAATTAGTGCTGCTAACCTTGTTCAAGGTTAAATATTCTTTTGATTTTTTTGTAAGAATAAGGTTAGTAGGGCTAATATGAATACAAATGGTATGTAGGATGTTTGTCCCATGAACCTAGTTTAATGGCCTTAGCTCAAATGAGTCTCCTGTAGCCCAGTGGTAGAGCATCCAAACTAGTAATCAGAAGGTCTTAGGTTCGACTCCCAATGGGAGCACCTGTATTCCCTTTTTCTGAGCATGCCAGTGTTATTTACTAAATAATAAATCATTCTCAATATTAAAGTGTCAGCCATATGGCCTATGGAAATGAAATATACATGAAAAACAGTACATCCAAATTTTCATTGTGATCAGTTATTGATTATAGTTATTAAATTTGGATCAAAGTTCACATTAATCCAGGATTAGCCTCATTACACTTTGAACAACTAGGCCTGAAATATCTGTGACTTGTGTATGTACATGTAGTATTGTATTTTATTGATGAACCTACATCATTGTACCAACCTTCATACGATCATGGATCTATTAACTCCTATTCCATAACTTGTAATTTTGTGTTGTTGTTTTATGTAAGCTAAATAAGCAAAATTTACGTTCACATGCAATTTTAATTTGTCTTTTTTATTTTCTTCAGGAGTCTAGTAAACACAGAATGACGTATTTCTAGCCTTATAGCCAGGAAAGAAGATGTCTGGCATAGACTCGGACCAGGATAAGCAGCCTATCAGTTCCGTTAATGGGGAAGCCAGTGATGCTAACATACAGTGCTCTGGGAAGGATGTTATAGGTAACCAGACCACCCCTGTTGAAGGAATAAAAGAAGCTGCTGAGACAGATTCTGCTCCTGCTTCTTGCCAGAGTGAATCCAAAGAAACAAAAATAGATGATGAAGATAAATCAAAGGATTCTAGTAACACAGAAATGACAGTTAATGGTGTTGGTCAACCTGTTGACGATCAGGAAAAGAGTGAACCATCGGAGAATTTAGGAGAAAGGTCTGGCGAGGAAGCAAAACCCAGTGAAAGTCGCGGAGAACCAACGGGTGATGAACAGGTTAATGGTGAAGGTGCTGAAGCGGGGAAGGAAGGTGAAAGTAAAGAGGCTGAACCAAGCACTGAAACTGTTGCCATAGAGACAAATGGAGAACAAGGTAAAAGTTCAGGAGAAAATCAAGAATGTGAACAAGGTGTTGAGGCTGTTGCCATGGTTACAACCAGTAAAGAAGATGATGCTTTAGCTGAAAGTAAGGAATCTGATCCGGGTCATGAATCTGTTGGTGCAGCGACAAACGGAGAAGAAGTTGAAACTTCAGGTGATAGTAAGGAGTCTGAGCCTGTTGATGCACAGGCAAATGAAGAGCAAGCTGAAAGGAAGGACTCTGAAGCGAGTCCTGAACCTGTTGCCATGGAGATCAGTGGAGAACAAGTTAAAGTTGAAACAACACCAAGTGAAATGGCGAGTGCTCACACAGAAGCTGACGAAGGAACAAAGGCTGAGGTAGCTGAGGTTACTCCTGGAGATCAGCCTGAGCATCAGCCTTCAGAGGAAAGCAATGTAACTGAAACAGGTAAAATGGTGTACATGCATGTACTGAGAAATGTGTGACTAATGAGTGACTTGAGTCATTGTTTACATGTATGTTGTGGTTCAAAATTTGTTTGGTTTTAAAGTTTTCACACCAGTTTGATTTCTATTCCTCTTTGTCTCAGATTATGGTAATGAATACTGCGCAAAGGAAAAAAATCAAACTGCTTTGAAAATTTCTAAACCTAGAAAAATCTTAACCTCCAACACATTGTCGGTGTTTAAATCAAACTAGCTTGAGTTACCAAGTTATATACAGTCGAACCTGTATATAACGGCCACCCTCGGGACTTGAGTAACTGGCCGCTTAATACAGGTGGCTGCTTAATACAGGATCACTAAAAATACTCACTGGGCGTGGTCTACTGTCAATTTTAATGGCGTATCATACAAAAACACTTCATGCAAGGAACCAATAGGACAATCAACACTCTTTCAAGTGATCAATACTTTAAACAAAGTTCAGTGCCAACTTGTAACTTAACGGTATAATATACGTAACATTGTGTAAAAGTACTATACAATAAATTGTCCTCTACTCTCCTACGGTATACAGTGCTCTATTTCTATGACTTACAGTTCACAACAAAATATCTCATTCCGTCATTTCATAGTTGTTACGCTCAATGTGGCTGAAGAACAAGTTAATTAAAGAGGAATTTCTTGCTAAAGAGTGAAGCATATTCAAAACGAACTTTTTTTTTAAGCGTTCGTGATATGGCACTGTACTTCAGCACATTGCGAACATCTGAAAAGCATTAACTATATTAAACGGCGGAGTATCAGCTTACAGTAGCTTTGTACATGTTATCGCATTTTAAACACAATAAAATACCGCATAAAATAACATATGGCTTAGTTTCCATTCAAGGGTGGCTGCTGAATACAGGTAAAAATAACAAAGAAAGACAAACATAGGACTGCTACAGGGTGGCCGCGGCCGCTTAATAGAGGTGGCCGTGTTATACAGGTAACAAATACAGCGTTTGTATGAGCAAACAATCGGGACTTTGAAAATTGGCCTCTTAATAGAGGGTGGCCGCTTAATATAGGGCCGTTATATACAGGTTCGACTGTATTTAAAAGTTTAAATCTGCTAAACGAAGAGCTTTTGAGGACAGGAATCAGAATTTGGAGTATAATATCAGGATAGAAGTAAAGTTTGTGAAAGTTATTTTCCAAAGCCAAAAAGCCAAAGTCAAAAGCTGAAATCAATGCTGAAATTTTTAAAAGCAAATAAATGGACTTGAAGTAATGTGAGTTAATTTCATGGATCGTGTTGATTTAGTAGGACTTTACATGTAATCTGCTGATTTATGAATCCCAACTGAAGATTTCTTTGTTTTCAGCTAAACATATTCCAACTTTACACTTGTTGAACTTTGCTGCTGAAGAGATAAGGTCCACGTTACCCATTGACAGTACAAGAAATGTGAAGGAACCTGATGAAACTGATGTCACAACCAAGCAGGAAAGATCAAAGACAGTTGGAGATATTGAGGTAGAGTGTAGTTAAATGGTTTTATAATTAAGAAACATTTGGAATAGGTTCTCTCAATTTTCGTTTCTTTAGTTTATCTTCACAATTGCCATAAGGCATTAAGGCCATAAGGGTGTGGTTTTTGGGACACATTCTGGATATTTCAAAATCAGAATACCTCGAAGAATTAAATATATTCTTCTTCTAAAACATTAATAAGAATATTATTTGATTCTTTTACTTTGGCCATTTGGAAATTTTCATTATTGCATAACAGATACAACATAGATATTTCAGTGTATAGAATACACAGAATACCATAAAATCTCTGTTATAGGCCTATATGACTGTAAACAAAAATTTTATTCTGGTTATAAGCCCCCCCCCCCCCCCCCTCGCCTCCACTTATCGGTCCATCTTAAATGTAAACATCTCTCCCCCTGATAAAAAAAAGGTATTGTATTCCATTATAAGTATCCCTGCTGATAATTTTAAGCCCCCACCCATTCTTTGACTTGTTGCCTTATTAAAATTACATTCACAGAACAATCAGAACAAGTAGAGTATGGAACAGTGATTTTAATTAACCTTATGAAGCTGGCTTTAGAACTGAGATCAAAGTCTGATCTTGTTTTGTTAAGTGCCAGTTAAAGTTAAAGTTAGTTTCAAGTTTGGTCTTGTAATAATCAAAGATTAGGGAGTGCGTTTGATGTCACCAGGCTCTCTCTCCTTTACCAAGTTGGTCATGATGTCATCCACCCCTACAAAATCTGCAGGGGAAGCCTGATAGCGTTCCAATCTTGGGATCCATTGGATCTTGATCCATCCATTCAATCAATGTTGTCCCATACAATCTCAACTTAATTTTGTATTGGGAGTGCGTTCTTTCTACCACAAACACAAATTATTAGTATATCAGCTAGTTTTGAAACATTTTTTTAAATGCTTGTAAGCCCCCCACCCCTGCATATGAGCCCACCCAAAACCTCTTATGAAATTTTAAAAGTTCAGGGCTTATAACCAAGATTTTGGCCCACTTTCAACTTAAATGCTAAATACAGCATTTGATTAAGAATCAATAATTATTATTGAAACTGAATTTCATAAATTGTTCCATAGTGGTGGTAACTTGAGGGGAATACACCTTACAGGAAGCCTGCCAGAGTGGTACCTTAAAGTGATTTTAATTTACTTATTCCCAAACATTTACTTCCCCTGTGAACAGGACAATGCTAATAGGTCCACAGTTGAGGTTGAGGACACCCTGTCAAAGCCTGATAGTGAAGCAGCCGCACCTGACGAGACTGTCAGTTATCAAACCAGTATTGTTGGGGGTGTGGTACATAAAGTACCAATCAACTCATAGTAAGTGTGAACATGTGTTGCTTCTGTTTTGACTTTGACTTGTAGAAAAGTTGTAATGAATTTAGATGTGAAGCATTCCTTATTGTGTAAGATTTTGAAACAGTCTACATGTACGATTCATGCATTGCTTCAAGTTCTAGGATATTCCATCTTGACCCATGACTGTTTATATGTCATAGTTTGTATGTCAAGTAACCTCTCCTTAAGGGAGCATTGCTGAAAAAACAACAATAACAAAAACAAAACAAAACAAAAACAAATCCCTCTCCACTGAAGGTATGCAGATGTGGTCCATTTAACTTTCAAAAACGAAACTTCACCCCTGTTTGAACCCCAGCTTTCAACATTACTGTTTTTATAGATGCTGTGACATGAAGCGACTTTTCCTGCAACTTTCAACATACATGTAGACAGTCATCACAATTATGTTAAAAATATTGATGTGGGCCCCATTTGACACAACACTGCCGGGAAGAGAGCCTTAAAATTATTAAAAGGCCTAGTTTGAGAGTCTTTTAAAATGTTGGAGATGTATTTGCTTTAATTCAGGAAATTTTAATAGTGTTAAATGCAATTTTACTTAAGTTAGTGAATGGCTAGGAACAAGAGCATTTTGCTGCATGTGTGGGCATTAGTGTCAGGGGGGTTCTTAGCATGTTAGCCTTAGCATGGTGGCTTTCTCTAAGTGCTGGTGCTCTTAGCATGTTGGTGTGTTTAGCATGTTATCGTTTCTCAGCTTACTGGTGTGTCCTGGCTGCTTGTATCGCAGACAGCATTATGGTCAGTGGTCACCTGTGTCTGTGTATGGGCCTGCCATTACACATGCTCTTGGTTGCACTATATTTCTGCTAGCTTGGTGTTTTGTGGTGGTCAGGTTTCGTAGAGTTTTCCCCTCCCTCCTCTTTGCTATGGCAGCCTTATCAATGTGTCATTTTGGGGGTTTGGGTCTCATGTTATGTTCTTTAATTTGAGTTTGTAATGTTTCTTTTGAGTCATTCACAGTGTCTCCTATCAGCACAGCATTGTTAAACACACTGACACTTCAATTAAGTGACTTATTTAATATTTATTTAATATTTTAGTTGATCAAGTGGTGATATTGTAAGAAGACATTAGATGGTTAGCTTTAACCTTTTAACCCCTAATATCAAAGAACAAATTCTCCTATCTTGAACCCATACTTTTCTTATAAAAATAGTGGGGAGAAGTTATTAAAATATCAAGAAAAATTCACCTTGGTGATCATATCTCCAATTCTCATAACTTCAGGAGGTGAATAAGCATCGATATTAAAGGGAGAAATTTGATGCTGATCACTGTAAGGGCTTAAAGAATTAAGGGTTAACAACTGAAAAGTACATGTATATTTTCCATGTCTCAATTTTAGCTCACCAAAAGGGCAGCGCAAGCCCAGAGAGGGGAGCCCACAGACCCAACCAAGAAAGAAATCTGTCATTGAAGCTCTGTTTGGGCGACGTAAAAAGTCTAAAGGAGGGCCAGAAAGTCCCCCAGGCGCTAGCCCCGAGGGGAAAGGTGATAAAAAAGGAGATCAACAGGAATTACCTGAAGCTGATACGAGTGGTAAAGATGCAGAAAAGGAGAAGCTACCCGAGCAACCTGAGTCTGGTTCTGTTATTCCTGGAGTCATCGTCGATACTTCTGCCAAAGGTACTACTGAGGCAGCAGAGGGTGGAGCAGGTGTAGAGGGGGAAAGTACCTGTGACACTGATAATAAACAGGAAACTGAGGGTAAGGAACCTGCTGCTTTAACAGAAGACAATGGAGAAGTGGAAGTAAAACCTGCTGTGGCAGAGCAAAGTGAAGAAGGTGTCAAAGATGAAACACTGCAGGATGTTGAAGAACCAAAGCAAGCTGAGATAGAACCGCAGGATGGGAAGGAAGATTCAGCTGCAGTGGAAAGCATGCCTCAAGAGAAGGAGAAAGAAAGCACTGGAGAGCCTAAGGATGAACAGCCAACTGAAGGTGACAAACAAGCTCAAACTGATTCACCAGAGGGAGAGAAAAGCTCACAGCCGACACTAAAGAAAAAGAAATCCACTGGCATATTTGGAGGTTTCTTTGCACGCCGCAAGAGTAGGAAATCTAAAGATGCTGCTGCAAATCCTCCTGAAGAAAAGGCAGACAATAAAAAAGAGGAGATGCAAGATGCAGGTGTATCCACGCAGCCTACAGGTGAAGTTCCTGGGACAGACCAGGGTGTAGCACCTGCTGCTGAAGATGATGCTAATGAGGGACAGCAGGACCCTGCTAATCCACAGAAAGAGGCAACAGAGGGTGCAATAATCCCAGCTGTTGATCAAACTGTGGAAAGTGCAAAGGAAGAAATAAGCGATAGCGATAAAGTTGATGCAATCACAGGTAGAGAGGAAGCTGATGCAGCAGTTTCAGAGAAGCCAGAGGTACCTGTAAAAAGTACAGTACCTGAAGATGTTCAGACATCTTCAGAAGAGCCATTACAATCTGAAGAGACTGCTGATGCTACAGAGAAATCGACCGAAAAAACAGTAGAGCCCGTCCCAGCTGAAGATAGTCAGCCCGGGGCTCAGCAAGATGAAGAACATTTGAGTCAACCAAAGATTGAAGGAAATAACAAGGCAACTGAAGAAGATGATGCAGCTGAGGATACTACTACACCACAAGTTGAGGAACCCAAAAAGGAGGATGACGCTGGCAAGGAGACAGGTATAGTAATAGTACATAGTTTAAGACCTACAGGCTAAAAAGGACTTCCCAATTTCGGGTAACTGAAAAAAAATGAAATTATAATAAAAATATATCCATCCATCCATCCATCCATCCATCCATCCATCCATCCATCCATCCATCCATCCATCCATCCATCCATCCATCCATCCATCCATCCATCTATTTATCAGTCAATCAGTTGCATATAAACAATTAATATCAAGTATCCTAGCACCTACCTGTACATGTTTCTTCATATACTGCCTGTATGTGCATGAATTTTTTGTATAGAAGCATAGGGTGCACTTTGCTGGTAGGCTTTGATTATTTTTGCATTGCATGACAATGTGCACACCTGAGAAGTGGTTTCTCCTTAGACCTCTTTGCATCTGCATAAGGTAGCTTATGACAGTAACAGTTTTTTTTTTGTTTATATCTTTGGTTTTGATATTTCAAGTGAAGGTGATGACTTTAGTTTATGTGACCTATTGTCAGTAATGGCATTCTTGGGGTAATCCTGTCATTGACTACTATTGGTAGCATCCCATCCAGGCAAATAGCACAATCCATGGTTGGCATGGCATTTGTAAATAGTACGTTGATTTGAAAAACAAGTTTAAAATGTATTTGCCATGCTGTATTGAGCAAAAATGTGAAGTTTCCTAGAGATCTGATTTAAACTTTAATGGAAGTTCAAATTTTTGTTAAATTTGGTTTGGCAAGTTTATCTAATATTTACAAAATCAATGTCACACCTACTATGAATTGTACCACAGTAGTACTTGTATTTGCTTCATGTTACAGTAAACGAGTTAACTAGGCTTTAGCCCTAAGAGCCACCTGTTATGTTAAATTATACAACTTTACTTTACCTCCTGTTGTTCTTTCAATGCATTAAGTATGCGTTTTAAGTCAAGAACATTGATTTGTGTTCCAGTGGAAAAAACCTCTCCTGAATCAGAAGAGACTCAAGACGAAGCTACAGAGTTGAAGGAACGTATTGCTCTCAGGAATGGAGGAAGCCATAGCCCAACACACCGGATGCAAATGAGAATTAGTTATGCTGAGACAGATGGAGAAGGCAAGTGATCAAGATGCAAAAGTCGTGCATCTACTGAGATTAAAATGTTCTAAATGTTTATTCAGATGATTTCAATGTCTCATGTACAGTGTATGTGTAGTACTGCACATCAGCTATCAAAGAATGTGCTGATGCATCACTTTGCACCTTTGTGTGGTGAGGCCAAAACACTCTAACTCTTTTGCTTCCTTGATCTATAGGTGGTAAAGAGGTAGAGGTGATCGGCACCCCTGAAAAAGCCCCTGAAGTAATCAATCAGAAAGGGAAAGCTGATCACAAGGTGTCCTGTCGAGCTCTGGGAGAGGCTGATAATGAGGGATGGCTCTCTAAGAAAGGTAGGTGTACATTTCAATAGACAATACATGTATGTCCAGCGTAAACAGCAACAAAGGAAAGTTATGCTTGATAGCTTTCATTTGAATGCATGGTTTTACCCACAGCTCAGGATTTCATTGACAGATTCAAGCATTAGCATACGTACATACAACAATAGCTCCCTGTACAGGGCTGTTCTACTATAATGGCAATTGAAAATAAGTAAAAGGAAGAAAGTACTAATAGATAAATTAATAAATAGATGTGCAAATAAATGAATTAATAATACTAGTGATCCCCAATTATTTTGACATCTCCTTTTGAATACTTTTGTGTCCGTAATGTTCTTTACATCATCAAGTAAGTTATGGTATAACTTGGCCCCTCGAAAAGCAAAGGATCTCTGAACGATTTTAAGGCGAGAAAAGGGAATATTGAGATCACAGGAGTTCCGGATAACTCTATAATAAACAGCACCACAGGAAAGTACAGCTCAGTAGCCTTCATTTGAATGGTCATACTTTAGAATTTCTTCCACAGACTCAAAAGGTAGAACCACCTCGTATAGCGTAATAAACAGCTTACCAGCTTGCACTTGAATTGTTCTTTATTCCACAACATGTAAAGCTAGCTAGAAACTATCTTGAACAGCATACCACAGAAAATTGTTGTTCAACTTCTTTTGTTTGAATGGGCTGAGGCTTGTGTGTGGGTGAGGACAACGTGTAAGGCATTGACCGTGTATCAAAACAGCTGGAAATAAAACTGCATGTAATTTTTGGCTTTTCCTGTAGGTGGAATGCTCTTCCTGTCAGGCTGGAAACGCAAGTGGGTAGTGTTGAAGGATGGCAAACTGTATTACTTTAGGACTGCTTTTGATCTTGAAGCTGGTGGTGTGATTAACATGCAGGGAATCACTGTGGCTGAAGCGCCTGAAACCAAGAAAAAGTTGTAAGTTGCATTTTCTGAGATATATCTCACTTTTCATTGTCTTTGGGTTCCATTACCTTAACATTCCAAAAAGAAATCTAAGCCCTCCCTCCCTTCACAAATCTCAGATGCTTAAGTGCTTGCAACAATAATCCCAAAACAGAGGCCCATTGGAGAAAGGCTTTTTTGTGTGAGCTTCTCTGCCGCTTCTTGCTTCTCTATCCCAGACACAAGAAAAGAGACTTAATTATTGATAGTTTGGTCCAAAATACCAACAATTTAATTCACACATGAATGGGCCTTTTCATTTTTTTTTCCTGAAAGCTGCTTTAAGTGTGAACAGCCAGGTGCTAAACCTCAAGTGTCAGTGTTCATGGCAGACAGTAAAGAAGACATGGACAAATGGCTAACAGTGTTAGCAGCTGCATCCAGAGGAGAAGTCATTCAGAAACCAAAACAACATCAGCTGGCAGTCATGGGTGAGGTCACCATGCGAAAAAAGTCTGGATCCACCACAGCCCAGCGGCATAGTTCTATTCTTGGTCAGTAGTCTTTGGAACCTTGTTTTGTTTGTCTTTTTTTTTTTTTTCTGTCATTTTCTGTCATTTTTTTTCTGAATAAAAAAAATTCCATTGTGACCCTTTTCACTCCCATGAAAAATGTTGTATTTTTGTAAAACGGCAACTGTGAACCCCTATACCAAATGTAATATATCAATTAAAAGGTTTTGTCTGGGGCATTGTATAAATCATTCCAGTAAAGATAAAGAAAGTAACCAATAAGATTGAAAGGGTTGAAAATGAAAATAAATAATTTCTCGTATGTACTGGGCATACCCCTAAACTGTGGCTTTTAAGGCATAGTTTAACGTGTTAATCACGTCTCGTGGGGAAGGGGGGGGGGGGGAGATTTTATGTTTCCAATGTATGTGTTTTTTCAAGGTCTTTTTGCTGTCCAAATTGTATATAGTTTGACCCAATATTGAGCATGTAATGACTTCTTGTGCCATATGGAACTCTTGGGAGTGAGACGGTTAATTTTATAATCGTCTGACTTCATCTTAATTATCCAATCCTGGTTTACACATGCGGCACAAATGCAAATGAAGAAAATAATATTGTTTCATTTTTCGTGAAGTGGAGTGAAGCAAGTGAAGGTGTGACGTCTTCTTTGCCATCTTGGAAGAATGCTCTGTATGTGCATTCATGCATGAAACAACTGAGGAATAGAGAAACAGCGAGACTAAGCGTTCCTGTGTTGACGTCACAGCACTACTATCCCCAGGCTCCTGCCTTGCGCGGTATTAATAAATAAATTAAATAAATAAAAGTATTGTACCCAACCGGAAGTGAAATTTGACACTTTCATACGCCTCAAACGCGGAGAAGAAAAACTGATAAGGATTATTATTAATTTTTTTTTTCGATTTTCATGCGAGAACAACATGAAGATTTGGTCAAGCAAATTAAAAAAAAAATTGTAATATGCACTTTGAAAGCAATCACATCTTACCAGAGGTAATGTCATGTTATTTGTTTGTAGCTTTGGGCGGACGTCACGATTTCTTAGAAGATGAAGAAGACCGGAAGGCCACCCGGCGGAGGTCCACTCCTGGGTCTTTCTCCAAAGTACCCAAAGAAACAGAGGAGGAAGGTAAAAAAACTGCTGCACCCAGTGGCACAAACCAAACGCCTATTGACGAAAAACCAGCTGATGAACCGCTAGCACCAAATGATCAGCAACAAGTAGCTAGCGATGCACCTTCGGAACCTTGTGGTGAACAACCAGCACTCTCTGCACCTAGCAACGAGCACTTAGCACCTAGTGATACACCCAAAGAACCTGCGTCACCAGGTACTTGTTCTTCACTACTACCCCCCCCCCCCCCCTCCCACCAGTACCTAGTGTCGAACAACCGACTTGTATTGACGCATCACCAGAGTCTAGTGATGCGGCACACCCTGCAAGTGTCCTAATGATTCGATTTAGCGTCCAAGGCGCGTATTTATTTTTGGTACCTCAAGGGAGGACGCGTATTCATTTTTGAGAAGCAACCGAATGTGCAAAGCAAAACTTTAATGTGTTTATTAAAAAAAAAAAGGAACAACAACAGAAACTGTAACAGTACCATAGATATGGTGAATGTTCAGTTGTTATGAAGGAATTTGAAAATCATTAGTCGTTTCGATGCTGATAGCTTCATTGTCATTAGCGTCAATAATAAAAATTTCTGGCGCAGCAGAAAGAACAGAATAGGGCGCTTATCAGAATAAAGGCGCTTACGTAATAGGGACTCTTATTAGAATAGGGGCGCTTATTAACTAAAACACATTCGAAGGGAGGCGCTTATTAGAAAGGGGGCGCTTACTGGAAGGAGGGCGCTAAATCGAATCATTACGGTAGTGATACCCCCCCCCCCCCATTCCTAGCACCCAGTGATGAACACCCTGCTTCTAGCGGCTCACGCTCAATCTCTGAACCCTTAGATGAAGCGCCGAAAGAAAACACTGAGAGTGGAGAAAGCAAAACGACCGAAAAGACCGTCACCGTGGTCGTGGGTGAAGTATTTGTGGGAAGTGAAAAAGTGGTCGTAGAGTCAACATCATCTACTGTAGAAGTTTCAACGTCTGAAACAACAACAACAGATGTCAAAATCTCTGAAGATGCAGCCCCAGTTGTTTCAAATGAAGAGGAGAAAGAAAGTGGACCAAGTTCCAAGGTCTCTGAGGAAGTAACAGGTGCAACTAAAAAACACGATTCATCAACAGATTCGGAATCTCCTGCGGATAAAATAGATGGAGCGGTGATGGCTACAACAACAGAAAGCTCAGTAACTGTTGTAGAAACAGTAAAAACCTCCGTGGAAATCTCCGAAACTGTGAAGACATCAACAGTGGTATCTGAGGTTCAAACAGAGGTGCAAGAGACTTCAGAATCAGACCAGAAGCCAGAAGTCAAAGAAGGAGTATCAGAAGCTAGTGCACCGCTGGAAAGTGAAGCTTCTGAGACAACTTCACCAAAAGATAGCTCTGGCAGCCCACCGGAGTCACCATCTAAGACCAAGTGGTACTTCTCACTGGACCGGAAGCAAACGTGGTCTGTTGCAGCAGAGCCTGAGGATGAAAAGGCTTCAAAACGCTCCAAGCCACGCCTCTCAAAATCCAGCGACAGAGCATCGATCAAGTCAACTTCCAGCGACAACGAATCGGTCAAGTCACCGTTGCCTGACGACGACGAGTTGATGAGATTGTGTCGAAGTATCAGAAAAGCGCGCCTGTCAATAGTTGGTGAACCGGTGCCGGATGGTGCAGAAAGATTGCGGGCGTTGTCTAACGTACAAGGTAGCGACGTAGCGATTATGAGGCTTAAAACACTGGAGAGAACTCTGAAGGTAAGCTTAACTTAGAGGATGTTAAGTAAGTTCCTGGTTTGAACTCAGACTGCAAAGACTTGGATCGGTTTCCATACTAATCCTTGCTACTGCTTACATGAAACGGGTCTGAAAAATGATCTCATTCCTGTCTGACTCATTCGGAGAGCTGAACCGCCACGAATGACTCAGATCAGTCAGTTTTTTCCTGCCTTTTCTCTTAAGGAAGCATGTCTGCCCGAATTTAAAAAAAATTCAGCGATTCGTTTCTGTTTCTCTCGCTTTTGTTGTCTTCGTCTTATTGTTAGGGAACTTAAGCAACATCGACGGCAACCTCAACGACAACGTCGGAAAACAATAGGTTTAATGAGCAAAAACAATCGCTCAGTAAGTGGGTTTTGAATTTTTGTACATTTCTTTGCCGTTCTCTGCAAAACAACAACGTGAAATGACCAAATTCAAGGTTTTGTGGAGAACGTGAGCACACGACGGTGAATTTTTCATTTTCTTTCTTAACTCTAACGCCGCGCCTGCCAATTTGGTTCCCGGGTAGTTCGCTGGTTTTGTACAAGATGGATGAGTTGGAATCGTGAAGTAACACAAAATAAATGAAGTAATATTATTTTCAAGTACCATTTTCGTTACCGTCGCCGTCATCGTTGCTTAAGCTTTATATTGTTCGTTTTATGAGTCATACCGGTCTGAGCTCGTGTTCTATTGAGTATTCACCTCCTGGCACTGTCTTGGATTACGCGCGTGTGTTTTTCGCCAATCTATCAGAAATAAGGTGACGACTAGGACTGGCTATCCACTAATTTGGTATGTACTAAAAAAAAATTATTCACTTCAGTGCCAGTAAATAGCGGTAGATATTTACCTCTCCGCTTCATGACTCGGTAAATATCCATCACCATCTACCTCCACTTTGGTGAATAATTGTTAAATATTGTCCATACTTTCACAGGACAAAGAGCAACATCTTTCCGATCTTGAAGAGCTTCTTAACCAACCGGAAATAAACAGACAATCGATTCACGAATGGAAACTACGCAATTCGGATTTGCTGGAGGAGCTGTTCCCCAAGGAGGATAGGGAGGGGCAGATTGAGGACGAAAATGCTGCTGAGGGAGGGGAGAGTGAAACGAAAAAGCAGGATAAACTGCAAGAGGATGGTGCGGAAAAAGAAGGGACAGAGGAAAGTGCTGAAGAAGCGAAAGAAAAATTAGACGAAGCAAAAGAAGAGCTGAGTGGTTCAAAGGAGGAGGGTGATGGAAATGTAGATGAGAAACAGTCAGCACCAGATGAGGAAGTGACGATTGAAGATGAACAGAAATTAGACAACAACGAACAACAATCAACGGAAAAAGAGGACGAGAAAGAAAAAGAAAATTAGAATGAGAATGTTTTAACAGAAGTAGGTGCTGTGGAACAAAAGGAAACCTCAGCCGAAAGTGCCCTGTCTACAGAAACAGAAACAGAAGCGACGGATGGGAAACCGGAGCATGAAAAAGACATTTCTCCCGAGTCCAGCAGTGCACAAAAATCCTGTGAGGAAAGGAAGGAGCTACAGAAGAGTGGAGATACCTTGGATACTCAATTTTGATGTCATTAAAAACTGGTAGAGATTCAGAGTATTATGATCTGTCTCAGCAATGTGGACCGAGGTAATAAGTTAAAAGTTCAAGTATTTGCACGCTGGTTTTGAATCAGTGTACAAAATGTCGCGCGGAACTTTACTAGTCTAACCATCGTTATGTGTGCGTCTTAGTGCTGAATTTCTCGAGCTTTTGACGTGGTTCTAAGGCAATGCAAGGTCGCATAGAGGGAATGAGAGGGAACGACTTCAGACCCTATGAAAAATAAGCTATTAAATGATGCTAAGTGACTGGTTTACTGAAAAAGATGACAAATAATAATTACAGCTGCATGCTGCTTGAACCAGTCAATCACAGCAAGCGAACACTAATTTGCAACAAGAAATATTTGCACCAGTTTGGCTCGCCGGAACAAAAAGATTTTATAAAATTTTAATCACATAACGTCTATTCAGATTAGTTGCGTTGCAGTTATCTAAACTTGTATATGACGCTACATTTCATTCTACTGGCTGTATTTTATCAAAGTACAGTAATTGTTTTTCTATTGAGTTTCCTAAGTAAGTTACGTTTCCTTTTGCCTTGCTTCGCGCAGTGATTGGTTAGCAAATCTCGCGCCACTTGAGAAGCAAACCAATTGTGCCTTGCCAGTACGCGTTTTCCCGCGCTTGGCGCCGGTCACGTGTATTTGATTCGAATTCTAATTGGTTCATTGTGTTGTTTCATTTGTTGTGATTGGTCACAGTAATTACTTTGGTTTTGGTTTCGCGACACTCAATTGAAAACTTCTTTTATACCCCAGTGCCTTTTAAAATTCTTGCGGGGTTAAGAATTCGCGAGGTATGATGCTCGAACAAAACCAAATTAGAAACCCCGCCGGTGAAAACAAAAGGCAATGGGTTATTAAGTGACTGATAAATTTGTGTTCATGTAAAACTAGGAGAATTTGAAAGTACTTATGTAAACCTTCGCTGTAGCTCTGTTGATATTGACTTCTAAGTTCTCCTGAACTTCTCTTCTCTTTGCTTCATGTTGTTTAAACACAAACGCTATTTTCTGTTTCATAAATTTAAAGCAGCATTTAATCGTCCTCGGCCTTTGCAGTGTATTTTTTGACTTTCAAGAGAGTATTTTGATATGAAATAGAATTTAAGGTTTGTAAAGTTTTTAAAATTGGAAAAAAAACTATTTTTTAAGATTCCGGGGGGATGGGTAAAAGAACACAGCGAAAAAATGGTAACACTTTGAAAATATTTGCATCAATAGAAACTGTGAACAGGTCGGCCTTATATAAAATATATAGAATTTCAAACTCTGATCTGTTCGCGAGTGCGGTTAATCTATAAATGTTTCAAGGACAAAGACCGGCTTTGTATTATTACTGGTACCGCGTAAATACAGGTTTCTGATAGTTAGACAGCGAAGCAAATATTCATGGGTAGAATGTTGCGTTCTTGTTCCTGACCGTTGTAAATGTTCCTGTTTTTTGCCCGGGAACTTGTTTATGCTTTGAATGATAAGCTATTATACGGCGAGACTATTTATCATCCAAGCTTAGCCGTTTTTACTCTTTCCGTTCAAAACATCCCAATGATACTGTCTACTTCTGCCGGTTTTAGATTGTTTTGCGTAGCCACGAGTATGTAACTGCCCCACATACAAATGAACGTTACTTTTACATACACCGCTGAGTTAATTCTCTGATCCTCATTTGTGCCCTTCATATAAACGACCATTTGATCGTCAACCAATCAGGTGCGTGTATTTTCAACCAGTCAGATACAAGTATTTACACCGGTACCAATAACAATACATAAGAAATTTGATGCCTTAGTATATACAAATTTGCAGAGAATTTAATGTCTAGAGTAATGTTTATATAAGGTGAACTGCTTTGTAGCCTTAGAAGAGACGACGTTGTTCTCGTAAAGACTGATTAAACTTTCCATCAAGGTGAGTTGGCATTTTGCTAACCGCCGGTTAAAGCATTACCAAATTCCAACCTTTTGAGGCAGTGAGAACCTGATCACGCAGTCTTTTAACTCAGAACAAATAGACTTGGGAACGAGATTGGGTAATCAAAGGTTTGCCTCAGCGTGATGGCTGTAGACACGCTGACGAAGTAACAGTATGAAATTTTGATTGGATCGGAGTACAGTACGAGATTAAGCAGGATTTGAAAGCGGTCTCGTTCCTAGACCCCTCACTTGTCGCTGTTTTTAACCAATAGAATGGGGCTTTGGGAACGAGATTGGTGTGACCCGAGCATGCGCCGGTTTACCCTTGAAGTCCAAATACTGTATCAACATGTATATTTTCACGAGCTGTTCTTCTTACATTTCTTATGGTACTATCTGGGGGGATCACTTCTTGAATGTTTTTGATCCAGTGGTCACACTCGGAGGAGAAATTAACTGCTGATTATTGCGGCTTCAAAGGGTTAAGAACTTGTGCTCGCACATTGTATAGTATTATACTATGTACTAGTACATGGTAGAGTAATTTTGTATTTAAGAATTAGTATACATTTATGAGTAAATGGATTTGTGAGGGATAATTTCCTGTTATTTCACATGATTCATGATTGTATTTTTCTACAATTTTCAGTTTACGGCAAGTATGGGCAGTAGTTTTCATAAACCAAGCTTTTGGTAATAGGAGAATTATAGGATTTGTGTAACACCTCTAAGCCATGGCGGAATTTGCACGTCAAAAGATATAGAATAGAAAAAGAACAAATTATATTTTAGAATGAGATTGGGTAAAACGATGTGTTTGATGTTCAGTTATATTTCAGTTTAATACAATCCACATGTCCGAAATTCTCGTCAGACTGTGAAACCTGATTGTGTAGCTGCGAATTGAGACCCAAACGTTTCTCTGTCAAAGTGCACTGCAAACTTCAATGCTCTGTTCGGGGAATGTTCTTGTTGTACATTCGAGGCGACCATAGTCACCATATCCCCCGGATCTCCCTACATACATCCCGCGCTCAAGGTTTAGGGTTGAGGAGAGACACTAAGAAACTTTAAGTCGCAAACTAAACTTTGCGAACTCCTGTTGGCCAACCCCCAAAAGTTAGCGAACTTGTGTACTGACAGAAAACCCGTTACCGGTACCTTAAATTCAATTTGGTGACCGATGTCTCCATATAAACTTTTAGTTGGCCTTCCTGTTCTTAACTCCAGGGATGGAAAAAGGATGAAAAATAAGTCAACTTTCAAATGCTTTGCTCCTATATGAAGGATTTTTGGAACATATTTATGCAACTAATGTGTACATTAGCGGTGTTATTTGGGTGCGATTTGTCACCGGCCGCGGCGAGTCACAGAGGGAGGTTTCGAATATGTTCAAAACTTGATGCAGCTTGGAAAACGTGAACCAGAAATGGTCTAGCAACACATGGTAACTAGCTTGCCGGAGCAGACGCCGAAATCAAAACCCAGAAAAAGCGTCTGCTCTCGCAGGGCTAACAGTTGAAGTAAGCTCTTCTGACCATCTGACAACGTTAACGAGGTGTCGATTTGTGGACTTTATATGGGTACTTCACTCCACTCTACTGCCAAATACTTTAATTACATAGTTCAGTCACAATCAATATCAAAGAAAAAGAACTAGTCAAGAAAGTGAATGTTATTAAAATATGTGTTCTACTAAAGGAAAAAAAAAAAACAATCAAAACGGGTCACTAATGGAAAAGACCAATGTTTGCTGCTAAAAGAACTATGGCTCGTTAAGGGAAGGTATCATACACCTTTTTATAAAAATATTTAGCGATTCAATACAAAATTAAATTCTTTTCAAAATCTCAGCCTGGGGTATATTCTTAAAATTTCGCAAACGGCGTTTGCCCGTATAAAAATATCGAAACGCAACCGACTCTCCAAAAGTAACGATATATTTAAAGACTTAAAGGGGCAGTATTTGAATACTGTGTTAATTAACTTCTAAATCGCTAATTTAAAGAAATATTAATAGTGATTCTACTGAGACGAAAGGCTGAACCAAAATATAGTACAACTGATTTTTAGTGCGTTACGACAGAGAAAATTGAAGTAGGACACAGTCAGGATAGGCTTGGTCAAGAGATGGTAGAGAATTAATGACATTACTTATTCTGATGACGGATGCAACTTGGAAAAAGTGAACCAAAAATGGTCTAGCAAGACATGGCAACTAGCTTGCGAGAAAACCCACAAAAAGGGTCTGCTCTCGCAGGCTAACAGTTAAAGCTCACCATTTGACAACATTAACGAGGTGTCGATTTGTAGACTTTGTATAAGTACTTCACTCCACTCTACTGCCAAATGCTTTAATTACATAGTTCAGTCACAATCAATATCAAAGAAAAAGAACTAGTCAAGAAAGTGAATGTTATTAAAATATGTGTTCTAAAAGAAAAAAAAAAAACAATCCAAAATGCCCGCTGCAAAGCGGATACGCCTCGGTGGAAGATATGACAAATCTACAACAGGTCCACGAGGTTTTGCCAGTGTCTAAATAGATTTGAGGTACATCGAGTTTAGAGTATTGATTCCAACCTTGGAAAGAAAAAAAGGGGGAATGCAACATTCAGGAGGACATTGAATCGATTGATCGGATATTAATGGTTGTTCGCGTTACCGTGACAATTATTTCCTTCTCGTGACAATGTTTTGCTCGCGTGATAAAGCCAATCGCAAACGAGACTTCACGCCCACCAGATCACGAGACCGCTTCGCTTGTTGGATCAGTCAGGCAGGTAGGTGACGTCTATTCTGTTTCGTCCTGTGTTTTCATAATGGATGTTCCAACCTTGATGTACAATTTAAAGGAAGAAGTAACCTGCTCGATATGTATTCACTTGTACACAAATCCCAAACAACTGCCCTGCTTACATATTTTTTGCCTGGAATGTCTGAACAACTTAGCAAGGACGAGCACTCGATATGGCAAGATTAAATGCCCTATTTGCCAGGCGGAAGTCGCTGTTCCCGAGACGGGCACGATGGAAGCTCTGCCTAGCTGTTTCTACGTGAAAAACTTGCTCGATGTCTTGGCCATTAAAGAGTGCAACACGTCAAAAGTAACGTGTGGAAACTGTGATGAGAAACGAGATGAAGCGTCGTACTGTTTTCATTGTGGCAAGTTTTGGTGCAAGGAATGTTTGAACGCACACAATATTTTAAAGGAAAACAAGGAACACCGTGTCCTTTCGCTCAAAGATTTTCAAGATAAGGACTTTGAAGGTGTTCTCAAGAAGCCAGTGTTTTGCCAGAGAGAGCTCCACGACAGAGAAGTGTTAAAGTTTTACTGTACGTTGTGTGAAGTTCCCGTGTGTCAAACTTGTGTTATTGTTGAACATAGCAAACACGATGTGGAACATTTGGAAATAACTGCAAGAGCGGTTAAGAACAACATCGCTACTAAACTGGACACTGCAAAGGAATCATCGAAATCCGTTTCCTCTTACATTCGACAACTAGAGGCAACGTCTAGTCTACTGAAGCATCGTTTGACAACTGGCAAGGAAAGAATACAACAGACAGTTGAATCACTTATCTCGATCTTGCGACAGAAAGAACATGATTTAATAGCTGAAGTGGAAAATAGGACAAAGGAAGCCCAAGACCAAATTATGAAACAGAAAGATGAATCTCAAGAACTTTTGAACAAGAGAGAACAATCCATCTCACAGATTGAATGTCTTGCTGAACGCAGCACTGGAGCAGAACTTGTAAGGGGCAAGGCATTCGTAGACGAGCTATTCCGTGGCCTTCAAGAGCTACAACATGTACCATCATCTAGTGAACAATTTAAATCCCCTAAGACTGTATTTTTGAAGAACCATGAAATATCTCAGTTCCTGCAAGGGTCAAGAATTGGACACCTTGATGAAACTGCAACAGAAGCAGATCGATGTTCAGTAGAAGGGTTTCAAGGAGCTGCATGCAGAGCAGGCCTGAAGACAGACTTTCAAGTGATCACACGGAATTCCCAGGGGGAACAGTACTATTGCCCGGGGGACTACATTTCTGTTGATGTCACTTCAGCACAAGGTGCACTAGCTACCGTAATGAAAATCATTGACAACAGTGATGGCAGCTACACAGCTAGCTTTATTGCAACCACAGGGGGCCCACACAAACTATGTGACCGTTTGTATTTTGAATTTATAGAGGCAATGTATGGGAATATCGAAAATCCTCGTATTATCGTACTAGATTGCGATAGATATTCTCATTAAACATCAAAATAAACGTAGTTTTACCTTAAATGTTGTGTGTTGTCGTTCCTGAGGTTGAAGACGGCTATTTTAGCCATTTGAAGGGTTCGGCGTTGAACGTTCACTCGAGCGTAATAGAAGAGTGAGAAGGGAGGAAAACTTGTTTTGAAAGGGTTCCAGCGCCGGAGCGATGCGTTTTTTGGGGAAAAAATCGCTCCGGCGCTGGAACCCTTTCAAAACAAGTTTTCCTCCCTTCTCACTCTTCTATTACGCTCGAGTGAACGTTCAACGCCGAACCCTTCAAATGGCTAAAATCGCCGTCTTCAACCTCAGGAACGACAACACACAACATTTAAGGTAAAACTACGTTTATTTTGATGTTTAATGAGAATATCTATCGCAATCTAGTACGATAATACGAGGATTTTCGATATTCCCATACATTGCCTCTATAAATTCAAAATACAAACGGTCACATAGTTTGTGTGGGCCCCCTGTGTTGCAACAGAGGCTGGACAGCATGTACCAACCATTCAAGTTAATGGACAAAGCATACCACAAATGCCACTACTAGACATCAAAGAACGTTCTTTCACACCTGTGAGATTCATAGGGGAGGAAAGCATTCAAGACAAACGAATGAAGAGTCCGTGGGGAATGGCTGTCAATGACATTAATGAAATTTTCATAACTGATAAAGAGAACAACCGCATTGTAGTGTTCAACAAAAAGGGGGAATTTGTCAGGTCCTTTGGACAAAATCTGCTGAATAAGCCAACTGGGATATGTATTGATAAAGAAAATAGGGTTTATGTTGCAAACAGAGGTGATAACAGAATATTACTTTTTTGTCCCAAGGGAGAATATATTAAGGCAGTTCACAATGGTGAAACTCTTAAAGAACCACGGGGAATATCCCTTGATGTAGAAGGAAATCTCATTGTTTGTGACACAGGAAACAAATGTGTTCGGCTCATTTCTCCTAAAGGATACATTTTTAAGACAATAGGGAGGGGTAGGTTGCAGATGCCATTTGGCTGCTTGTTTTACTCTGGTAAGGTATTTGTGTCTGACAGTCATGCCGATCTGATTAAGGTTTACAGTAGCTATGGTAGATTTCTGTATGAATTTGGCAGTTGTGGGACTGGGGATGGAGAGTTCAATGAACCAGCTGGCCTGGCAGTGGACAAAACCGGACACCTTCTGGTTTGCTCTGGGGATAACCACAGAGTACAGATCTTTACTCTAGATGGAAAGTTTGTCACAAGGTTTGGAAGATGTGGAAGTGAGCTAGGACAACTCAGAGACCCCAATGCTGTTTCAGTGTTAAAAAATGGTACCATTGTTGTTTGTGAGTTTGGAAATAATCGCTTACAACTTTTTGAGTAGTTACATAGACCTTTAAAAATCTAAGATGCTAACAGCAATGCCAAAGAAAAAAAAACTGAGTCTCAACATCTCGTGACAAAAAAAACTATTGCAAAAAATTAATATGAATTTGTGTCACCAAATCTATAAAGTTGACACAACTGTTTTGAGGCCTCCTCTCTGCACACATGCACATGCAGCTCACAGTAGCCCATGAGAGGAAGATAATGCATGGAGTTTGAAGTTGATTCCCTGTCTGTCTAGTACTCAGAAAATTTCTTTATGATGTCTCTTCTTTTTTATTGTTTCATAATTTATGGGCCAGCTGTGATGTGCATTAAAAGATACCAAGAAAAATTACTGATTCCTAACTAACAAGCCGCATTTATTTATTGTACTCCACTTGTAGTTACTGTAGTGTTTGAAATGTGTGTGAAACAAGTACCAATATGCAACGTATAATCTTTCAGTACACTTATAGTTATTTGTAAAGTGCAAAAAACTGATGTTCTGGTTATATTAATTTACACAGTAAAAATTAATCAATCCTGTATTTTTCACTTTTTCTTATAAGGTTCTGTTTGTTATGAATTTCTTTTTAGGTGCATGTTTTGGTGACTGTAACATTTCTGTATATTTTTACTTGTTGTTCCTATTTTTCACTAATACCTGCCCTGCTGGCTTGTCAAAATGCAGCGCATAATTTAGAATATACAGCAGTACTATATACAAACCAAAAACACCTCAGTACCCTTAGATGGCAAATTAAGTAATAACTGAGCAAAGCCAGATTCACAAATAATTTATAGTTTGATTATAAAAGCTTTTAATAAAGATGATATGTAAACAAGAATGCAGTTCAGAGCTGACAGTAAATAACAGTAAGTCATCAGCTAATACTCTACCAAAATTTATCAGTGTCTATAAACTCCATCCCAACTTTGATTGGTCATAATATCTAGACAACTGTTTTAAAACCAGTACCAATATTGTTTTGCAAATTGATAAAAAAAATTAGTTACCCTCACAATAATGTTTTGTATGACCAAATTATAGATATCTTAGCCAAATAAATGCCCTTTCAATCCCTTGGGAAGAAAATTATTTTCTGCTCTGTGCTAAAAGAATAATCAGTTATGTTTCAGCGAGATGATTATTAATGACCGGTTGGCTTAATCCATTTATTGCCATTATAATCACTTGTATATCATGCTCAGTCTCCTTGTACTTGTAAATAAACAGATAGACTGAATGGTAAAGTTGTTCTTGTCTGATGAGCTTCATTGATTTTGTCTCCCTCTCCCTCGCTCTAGTGTTAGGGTCATTTGGTTATAAAAGCATAAGAGAAGAAGTACGTTGCAAAAAAGAAACGGACTGATTTCAGGTCCTAGCGGTTTCTGGTGCAGCATGTCTGCATGGCCTCAAGTCCAATCAGGACATAATGTTTAATGGCATTACTAATTGTGATGACGTCTGGTTCAGTTTCCGTGGCAATTGTATCGCTTGATTGATTAAATGCCAACCGCAAAGCAGGTACGCCTCAGTGGAAATGAATTGTATGAATACAACAAATCTACAACAGGTTCAAGAGGTTTTTGCAAGCGTCCAAATGGATCTGCCTATATCGAGTTTGCAGTATTGGTTACAAACTTAAAAAAAATAAAAATAAAAAAAAAAAAATAAAAACACACAAATGTAACATTCAGAGAGTAACGCTTTCGATGGCTGTATTTGGTCGCGTGACAATTATTTTCTTCGCGTGACTAAAGCCAATCACAAACGGGACATGCACGCCTATCAGATTTCTCAGAAACTCCCGGTTCGCTTGTCTTCGAGCTTCTTGATCAATTAGGCAGGGAGGTGACGTATTCTATTTCGTCCTGTGTTTTTGTGATGGATGTTCCAACCTTGATGTACAATTTAAAGGAAGAAGTAACTTGCTCGGTGTGTATCCAATTGTACACAAATCCCAAGCAACTGCCCTGCTTGCACATTTTTTGCCTGGAATGTCTGAACAACTTGGCAAGGACGAGCACTCGATATGGCAAGATTAAATGCCCGATTTGCCAGGCGGAAGTGGCTGTTCCCGAGACTGGCACCATGGAAGCTCTGCCTAGCTGTTTCTACGTGAAGAATCTACTCGATACTTTGGCCATTAAAGAGTGCAACACTTCAAAGGTGACGTGTGGAAACTGTGACGAGAAACGAGATGAAGCTTCGTACTGTTTTCAATGTGGCAAGTTTTGGTGCAAGGAATGTTTAAACGGACACAACATATTGAGAGAGAACAAAGAACATCGTGTCCTTTCGCTTAAAGATTTTCAAGATAAAGACTTTAAAGATGTTCTCAAGCGACCAGCGTTTTGCCAGAAGGAACTCCACGAGAAGGAAGTACTCAAGTTTTACTGTAAAATGTGTAGCGTCCCCGTGTGCCAGAACTGTGTGATTGTGGAGCATAACAAACACGATGTGGAATATTTGGAAGTATCTGCAAGAGCGGTAAAGAAAAGTATCGCTTCCAAACTTGAAACTGTGAGGGAAGCAAGGCAGGACTATACTGATGTCATTCAAGAATATGAAGAAAAGTCCAGAATACTTGATCATCGTTCGCAAAGTATCAAAGGACAAATACAGGAAGCAGCCAAATTGCTTATTGCCACCATTCAACGGCAGGAAGAAGAAATGATAGCCAAAGTAGAAAACGAGACAAAAAGAATAAGGGAAGTCGACATGAGGAACAAAGGCGAATTGCAGGATAAATTAAAATTGATCGAAGAGTCTATCAGACAAGCGGAACGTCTCCTTGAACGTAGTACAGGAGCAGAACTTGTAAAGAGCACAACGGCCATCGATAAGCATTTCCATGATCTTGAAACTGGTTTGGAAGCCGATCTTGGTCCGATGTTACCGGCTGACGGATGGGCCACGTTTCTGAAGAACCAAGAACTCTCTCAGTTCCTTCAAAATTCAGTAATTGGCCACCTTGATAAAACTGCAACAGCAGTTAATGAATGTTCAGTGGAAGGATTACGAGAAGGTTCAGTGGGACTGGAGACAGATTTTCAAGTGATCACACGGAATTCCCAGTGGGAACAGTACTATTGCCCGGGGGATTACATCGCTGTCAATGTAATTTCACCACAAGGAGGAAAAGTTGGGACCGAAGTTAAGGTCGCAGACAATAACAATGGCAGTTACACAGTTTCCTTTATCCCAACAGAGACTGGACAACATGCATTAACCATTCAAGTAAATGGGGCAAAGATTCAAGAAATTTCACTTGTCGTCAAAGAGCGTTCCTTTACACCCATGGGATTCATTGGGAAAGAAAAGATTGACGGCAAGAAATTGGATTATCCCTGGGGAGTGACTGTAAATGACATGGATGAAATCTTCATAACTGACATGTGGAACAACCGCATTGTAGTTATAAATGAAAAGGGAAAGTTTATCAGGTCCTTTGGAAAGAATCTGGTCAAATGGCCAAATGGGATATGCATCGACAAGGGAAACAGGGTTTATGTTACAAACAGATTGAATAACAGAATAATGCTTTTTAATTCCAAGGGTGAATACATTACAGAAGTTTACAATGGTGAAACTCTTAAAGAACCCCGGGGTATAGCACAAGATGCACAAGGAAATCTTATTGTCTGTGACTCAGGAAACAAATGTGTTCGGTTTTTCTCCCCTGAAGGACACATTCTTAAGACAATAGGGAAGGGTCGGTTAAAAATGCCATTTGACTGCTTGTGCTATGAAAACAAAATCTTTGTATCAGATCGTGATGCCAATGTCGTTAAGGTTTATAACAGCAATGGAAGATTTCTGTATGAATTTGGCAAACATAGCACAGGGGATGGAAAGTTAAATGGGCCAACTGGATTAGCAGTGGACAAAACAGGACATCTGTTGGTTTGCTGTGCAAATTGTCGTAGGGTGCAGGTCTTTACACTAGAGGGAAAATTTGTCACAAAGTTTGGGGTGGAAGACTTAGTACTTGGTAGGCCTACTAGTGTATCTGTCTTGAAAAGAGGTCTCATTGTTGTGTGTGACATTGGAAATTGTGGCTTACAAATTTTTGAATAATGGAAGACAAGGGATTTACTTTCAAAAGTCGAGGTACAGATTGAATACCATTATAAGAGTTAAATTCCATATGAATCAAATTATGATGTTTCCATAATAAATAAGTGTTATGGTTACAAGTGTGGAACACACTGTGTGGTGCATAGTTGTGTTTTTCATGATTACCAAATAATGCTAAAGGTATAAATTGAAGCAAACAATTAATAAAATTTTAAATAAAAATTATCACACACCGAGGGACCTATCCCCAGGACTAGACACTGAGACAAATTCCAGGTGACTCTAAGTCCAAATTCTATTTACAAACACCTAAAAAGTATACGATTATCCTGCACCCCTAAATTTTAGAGCATTCTTATGTTTTTTTTACTGAGTTAAATGTTCAAAGGCATAAGCTATCAACTAATTTCTTATTTCTTCTGTATATCTCTTTGAACCAATTCAAAAATGTCACTGTGTTTGGAGTGTTAACTTTTTTATGAATTCAGCACAGCAGAAAATAATTTAACAATGGTGGTTTTTTATCGAAGCCAACTCAAAAGCTCAGCTGCACACTGATTTCAATGTATACATTTATTAGTTATATAAGCTGTATCTATGTTTACTATACTTTTTAATTCTTTCTTGTATTTGTAACCAAATAGTGTGAAATAAAATGATTTGATTTGATCTGACAGACAATGTTGCTTCACTGCATAATGTATAAGTTCTTTGTTAAGTTTAAAATATATTAAACTGTGGTGCTCACGCTGTTTCAAACAGTTGGTTTAAAAACCACGTCCAGTGATATCTTGGCTTGCACATTGCATTTTCCTGCTTCGGAATCAGGTAAATTTTCAAAGTTTCTTAGTTTAAGGTCTGTAAATATATATAATATTCATGACATCATATTTTTTATGAATACCTACCTGATTTTTTAAAGAGGTCACGGTGGATCATAAAAAACTTGAGCACTTTTCATTAAAGCCACTGAAACAGAGGATTCAGTCCCCGAGAAGGATCAGAATGATGGACAAGTCACTTTCTGAGCTTTCCCATATCATTTTATGTCACCTCTCACAGCCTGAGATCTTTCTATAAGTTAACATTTTGTTATGAATATGAATCCTTAGCCAATTATTTTACTTGCAGAGAAGTTTACCGGTATGCAATGAAATCTGATCCCCTTAAATTCTAAATGACATTGGCTTTATGAAAATTCTAGCTGTCCTTATAATACATAAATTCTAAATGACAGTTTGTTGTCATGAAATTTAGTTTGAGATGTCATTTTACATATAAGAAAAATTTTCAATTCTTAATCTAGTTTTTAATCAAAATTAAATTCAAATATTTGACGTGATCAAGACTCTCCCACATAGCTTTTCCACTGAGATTTTAGCTTGGAGGCCCTTGCCTTTTTGTCAAAATTGCCCGGATAATTAGCATTGAGTCTGGGCACAAAGCATTACCCTCAAACATTTGGGTACTTGTCACCATTATTGATGTGGTTCTTTATCTACACACAATTTGAGTGACAGCCCAAATCTGACGTATGCCTCACAGGCACCCAAGACTGCAACAGTAACAACAGAAGAGATACACATGTGTAGTTCCAGTGTTTCTTGATGTCTTTGACAAGAGTAAAGGCTTCTGAAGGAGTTAAGCAGCATGGGCACCAAGCCTAAACAGGACCTCAGTTTCACCTTCACATCCTCTGCCTTTGGGCGGCTTCCCAATGAGTATTGAATATGGCTCAATTATCTCTTATAAAACATTTGGGAAAATGGTCTCTAAATATTCAATTTGTTTTCTTTCCAAATGTGCAAGAAATTTGTCTATTCTAGACTGTTTGGACTCCTTGTAAGCATCCAGTCTCTGTTGTATATGAGGTTTGGTCAGCAAATCTTTGTAACTGTGCATGCTTGTTGGAGGAGCGTGATAGCCATTTGTGTGGGAAATTTCATCCGTTGTGAAACCATTCTGTTCGCCTGTCGGTCTTGTGCCCAATACATGCCCGTTACCATTGGTAATTGGAGCAGGCTCTTCAGCCATTTCATCTAAAGCACACTGAAGTTCCCAATCCAATTCAACTTGTGATTGCTTTTTTTCATTGTTATCAATGGCATCCTAAATTAAAAACCACAAATTACAACATTTCAGTCTTGAAATGTGAGGATAAACACAAATACCTCCTCATCTCACTCTATTATTTAAATCCTACTTACAAATAAATCACTGAAAATCATTTGCATTTTTATATTAAAATACTGATAACGAACTTGGTTTACAGTCCCTAAATATTTGTGTCATCATTGACATCATTCAACTTCTATCAAATGTTTGTTGTCTCCAGTTGGATTTTTAAGAAAGTGCCACCTGATGAGAGTACCACACCCATGACAGGGTTATAGCTGCATGACAAAGAAGGCACACTTACCTGGTCCTCCTTAGCAGTTTTAGTTTGCAATCGCCATAAGAAACGAAGATAGCAACCATTTAATCTAAGTGTATGACCTTGCCAATTACATTGAATAATAGGGGACTTTAAACATTTCTCACTTTTAATAGTTTCAAGGTCTGATACAAAACAACAACTATTAACAGTAATATTATAATTTTGTTATGCTTGCTGTTTCAAGTTCAACTCCCATGATTTAAAAAAAAATACCCTTTACTTCCTGGTAGGAGCCAATCACAAGTCGAGCATGTTTGTCAGCTAACCCATTATTCAAGGTTAAACTTTTAGCACCATGGGTATTTGAATGAGTCTAGTAGGTATGCAGTCTCGTCATCCTTCAAAATACTACAGACCAAGTACAAAAGTAATTGCCTACCTTGAAGGTTTTGTAATTCCACTGGAATGAGATGATAGCACCATAGAAATCCCACACGGAAAATTCAGGCCATAAAACTTTAAGAAATGACAGACTGGAATAGGAACACTGCAAATGAGAAGGCAAATTTAAATTACAGTACTGTAATTTTGACAAATGATTCAGTCAAGATTATCTAGCACCTTGTTTTGTTAGGGTTCCCTGATGGTTTACTGGTCGCTATATAATAATCAACAACTATACAAGTATTTAATATGAGATGATGGATAGCCGACAAGGCTGTTAATAACATATTGCAGCTCTTTCTATGTTTGAAAATTCATTTGATTTAATCTCATTGGTGATCTGGAAGAAATTTACATCCAAGCAAGGTTTTGTACAATGTACATTAAATCAAACATTGGACCTGAAAAACTAGGATGACTTCCATGACAGTGTCCCTTATATGGATTTCACGAATGTTCTTGTCTTAGAAGGAAACATTAAGATGTAGAGGCCAGCACAATGCCTTCACAGCTGGGGAATGAAAACCTGGAACATAAAATTGTATTCTACTGGCCCAGTGAGCCAGAGTGGGTTTACCTAATACAACAGTCAGACTTCTAACCACAAAGAAACCAAGTTCATGAACATAGGCACAACTTACCTGCCACAAAAGGAAGTCACTAAATCGCACCTCCCCTGATGTTCTTATTAACATGTCAGGATGTGGAGACCGTGATGTGTAAAGACATTTCTCTAAGAGCGACTCGCTAACATCACTGTGGGTTTTAAGTAAAAAAAAATGACATCAAGCAAACTCCGATATGTTATTTTGAATTTCATCAGATAACAAATTGCACTTTGTTGAATAAAGGAATTAAAACTTACCAATGAATAATAACAGCAGTGAGTATACTTAATATCCTTACCTTGATTTTATTAAGCCAAGTTCAACTCCCTCAGCCATGCATTTCACAGCATTGGATATTTCATGTCTTGATGTATATGCTAGACACACATTTAATGTCGCCCTGATGAAAACAAGTTAGAAAAAAAAGAGAAATTTTTTTCTCTATGACATTTGTGTGGGTGAACATCCTTATAAGGACCACTCATGATCAGTGAGACACCAAGGACATTTACTGTATTAATAATATTATTATTATAAGGGAAGTTCCCAATAGATTTGGCAAATTATCCACACAAGAAAGCATACAATCCTGGCCAAGCCTTACAAAACTCATTTTAGAAACCCTACACCAAAGTAAATACAATTGCCGTGATTCCCCCACCCCACCCCCTCATGTACATGTAATGTTAATTTCATGCAGCCTTTACAAAGGCCAGATGTCATGAAGCAGTGTCACCGATTTTTAACGTCACTATGAATAGCCCAAAAACGTATTTGTTTCAATGGAATTGTTAAAATAATGTTTGAGTTTTGTTAACAATGACCCCACTAGTGCACAGAAACTAGTATTAATTATGTTTGGCTGCGGATCGCTAGGATAAAAGTAGATTACAACTTGAAAAAATTGGCCAACTTTTTCAAGTTATTCCTGTGTATTTTGGAGAAGTCACAAAAAACTGATCATAGTTTTTTCTTCCTAGGAGAAAAACCTTGTTTTTTTCTTCCTGACGTTGTAAGAGCAATTTTAGTTTGAAACCAGGCTGATTATAAACTACTTGAACAGTTTTGGCCAAAGTAGAGCAGAATCGCCATGACCGTGCACCTTCAAGCATTGTTTTTTGAGAATAGTCTATTGTTGGAATAACAATAGACTATTGGTAAGAGTCAATACTTATGATACACCTTAACTTAGGAGGGAAGCTCAAAAACTTCTGAATAACAACTCACAATGATTTCCCCACTCCAGAAACTGTGAGAAGACTGGTATACAAGTCTTTTTCAAAGATCACAGAAGACAGGAATAATAAACTCCATGTTTTACTCCCAGAAAGGAACACCTGCCATTACAATTTGAGGAAGAGATGAAAATTCAACGCTAAAGAACTCATTCCCTCTTAGTAATGCGCTCAAATTGCATTTTTTGTCATTTTATAATAGCAGTTTTTTAACCTTTAAAGATTTTTTAAATTTTTTAAAATTTTCTTGTAAAAAAAATATATAATTCAACCCCCGGGTTGCAATTTAATTTTAATAAAGCATCTATCTATCTATAATAAGGGATTGTGGGATTGTTTGGGTAGACGGATGGACATCACGCCAAAAACAAAAAAAAAATGCATTTTGCGAAATAATTTCTCAGGATAGGGTAGTCAGGGCATGAAGTTAATAACTTTTTTCTTAAGGAGACATTTGGCTCCTAAATATTCTAAAGTGGTCGCCAAGTCCAAAAAGTTAGTAGCCATTTTTTTCCAAAACGAAAACAAAAAAATTATATTGAAAATGCGTTATCATGGATGATAATATCAAATCGTAGGCTTTCCTAGCGTAAGGAATGCCTGGACGGTTTTGTTGATGTCTAAAGAATAGCAAACAACAATTCTGGTCATAGCAAAGAATGAACATCACCAACATTTCATCACATGGTAAGTTTTTTTTATTTTTGGAAATTGTCAAGCTTTCCCTCGAAGACCACCAAATTTGATGATCTCATCATGATGTCCACTTATTTCAAAGACTCAGCGGCATTGTTTACATGTACACTACAATATCAACCACTTGCCAGAAGTCTTAAGTTGGCAAAATCTTTTGTATCCATTTCAGAAACATAAGTTGGCAAGTTTGCTAAACTATTGTTTCTAATACATTAAAGAAAATCATACTGAATTACAGCATTGAAAAGACAGTTTCCATTAGCAGAAGTAATTGTGGCTGTTATTTCTTGTCGTAAAGGAATATCCTCTGGCACCAGGGACATTGCCAATTTGTCTTTCGGTAATCCCACGTGGCCACGGAGGGGCAAGGTGCGAAAAAACTTCTTGTCGGCATATTTTTCTTCCACGGCCTGTGCGAATTCCGAAACCTCATCCTCGGTCCCGGTTGTATGCGCAGCCAATATTTGAAATAAATTTTCCCAATCCTCGTCGACGTTCATTTTCAATTTAAATCACTCGGCGAAATGAATATTAATGAAAGTCTGAGCGACGAAATCCACCATCTTGGATATTTCAGAGGTCATGTGCGGTCATGTTCTGAGCCTGCAATATTGTACTGTTAGCAAAAGGGACATTTGAATGCGCAATACACAACGAAGCCTCTGAATTATCCAAGATCGCGGATGTTAATGGAGAGTTTGTGACGGTTTTGCTACAAATAAACCTCCCCATTCGCACCGATTTTCTTTTTCAAGCTTTATTGTATTGCACAATACATAAAGGTAGGATAAAGGAAAGGGTTCTGGTCGCCAATGTGGCGACTAACTTTTGAATCTTGGTCGCCAGCACAGAAAACTTAGGCGCATTGGCGACTGTATCAGGCGCAATTTCGTGCCCTGGTAGTTCTTGTTAAATAGTCTAGTTTTCACCTTTAAAAGTCAGTCAGAGCATTTCCTATACAACTGACTGACGAGAAATGCACTCATTCATCGGCACAATTTCCATCCATCTACCCAAATGATCCCGTGTAATCCCTCACTCGTTCCAGCCTATCCATAGTTTCTGGAGTAGCAAATAACCTCTGTATAGTCATATTATACTTGTGAGTGCTAACCCATTTAACAGAAGGCCTCGACCCTTGCAGACACTCTTTTGGCTCATCACGCAATCTTTCCTCCAGATTGAAGAGCCAAAAGAGCGTCTGCAAGGGGGACTAATTTAACAGATGTGTGAGCTTGATAATGGTTTTGTTAGTTATTAATACCAAGACACTCAGGTCAGCACTATATACATAGTAGCTGTTGTGCAGATATGGAAGGAGCCATCACAGAGGGATGGGGAGTTCAGACGCTTGACTGAGATCACTTGAGTGAAATGCTTTAAATTTATTATATACATAATTATACATACATATACATTACTTACTTGGTATTGTTCTGAGAGAACTTTACCACTCTTGCTACTGATCTTTGCAAATCTTCAGGTAACAGAGTGAGATCACCAATAGCTCTTACACAAACTCCATGCTTCTGTATCATTTCTCTACAAGAAAAATTAATTAAAAATACGGTTCTCAATATTATTTTGTTCATGCTTTGATTTCACTTACATGTATGCATTTTAAGAATAGGTGGAATTTCAGTGGTCCAACCACTCACTCAACAAATGTTTTGGTAAAAAGATCAACATGCTAACAGCCTAACTACATAATTTACAGTAACAGTGCCTTGAGCGCATAACTACTAACTAGAGGCGTTTAGATTCTTGTTCGAGGATGAGTTTTACCAAACAGAGAAACAGTGTGTACGCGTGAGTTCACCAGTGTCATTTTACGGGAAAATGAGATAGTCGTTGTCAAGTTACTACAAGTTTTAGTGAGAAGGGCTTAGTGGTGAAGTCAAGTCCTCAAAACATAGGTGATCTCGTCTTTTGAATCACAAAAGAGCTTAGCTAATCATCATTCAAAACAACTGTATCAAATTCATCACTCACAAAGACTAAACAAAGCTTCCTAGGAAACATCCCTTGTAAGTACTTCGCTAAAAACTTAAGGTCAAATTTTGTATTGGTAGTTGTACTCATACTAGAATTTAAAGGTCTCTACTGGTAAGTTAAAGGAAGCACAAGTCATATTTTAACTTTTCTTAAATAGATACTAGGGAGCAGCCTAGTCAGTCAATCAAACAACTGGCAGCAGTGCTCTAGTCTAGGACTATAGTAACCACTCTCAGTTTTCTCAGGGACCATAAGGGGGTGTTTACGTGATACCAGCGTGACTTTCATTCTGGTACAAGTTCACTCCTGCGGTTCAGTATTTGTTTACATGACACCAGCACAAAATCTCATACTGAAGGAGTCAAACCGGTGTAAGTTCACCCTGGTAACTGTGCCAGAGCAAGATTTTCATTCTGGTACAAAAACTCACTCCAATGTCATGTAAACGCAAGACAACTGTTCATTCCACCACGAAGTCACTCTCCTGGAAGACTGAAAGGGGTAGCACATGCGTAGAAATAATAATTTATAATAATAATATTAAAAATTTATATAGTGCGACTTTCCATAAAATGATCAAGTGCACTGTACATCATAGGAAATAAGACTTATCCTAAAAGACATAAATTTACAATGGTTTCAACAAAACATGTTAAAATAAATAAAAGATAAAATCAATGAAATTCAATAGAAACCAACTTGACTTTAATAAAAAGCTAACTTAAAATAATGTGTCTTTAAGAGCTGCTTAAAACGATGAACGTTTGCCTTGTTCCTTACTTCTAATGGCAGTCTATTCCATATCCTCGGTGCTGCTACTGCAAATGCCCGATCTCCTATAGACTTTTTTGTTATACCTCCAGATGCTAATAACAAAATACCGTCATTTGATCGAAGGCTGAAGCCGGATTTTTCCTTGACATGCACTTGATCATGATCACAAAGATATTTTGGTGCAAGGTCTTCGTTTTCTAATCCAAGATGACGTCATATTTACATCAGCCACCATGAAGTGTTCCTTCATCATGTGAATGTGGAATGAAATCTCATTCCCTCATGTAAACAAGGTATGAAATCACAATGTCATACAGTCATGCTGGTATGAAACACACATTGGTGCGAATTTGCACATTTACTGTAAACACCCCCTTAAACGTGTTTATCTACCATCATGCCAATCATTTGCTTATTGTTGTTATTATTAATTCACTACAAACATTTTTGTGCCATGAAGCTACATACTTTTCTTCCATCAGCCTGTCAAATTTTTGCTTAGCAAGCTCCATGAGTCCATCAACTTCTTCTTTTGAGCGTTTGAAGTTTTCTATACTAAAGGCATAAACTGTCACTTCAGGTATTCCGAGATCAAAGCACCATTCAAGAACCTGTGCCAAGAAAAATGACAGACATTCAAAGACATTCTAAACTGATATTCAGCTTTAGAGTCCTAAAGAGATAATGACTGTCAAACTCTGTGAGATTTTGTTTTGGAATCATGTTCAATGTAAAGCCAAAAAAGTGGCAGCCATAATAATAATAATAATAATAATAATAATAATAATAATAATAATAATATTATTGTGTCGCAAAAGGAATGTAGCTGAGGGGAGAAGTCCCCTCTACTAATAGTGGACACCTAACTAAATAGCCTATTTTAACTCTAGCTGAACAAGAAAGAACTACTAACAATATATTGAAATTTACATCGTAAACCATATTAAAATATCAAAAATTTCATACATCAATTGTAAAACTCATGATTAAAAATTTTAAATTGCAGCCTGTTAATACAAACACCATGTAGAATACTGAGAGCATGAATAATGTAATCACAAGCATATTTAAACTGTTTCTTCATATAAACCCACTAAGATACTGGAAAATTTACAATTCAATTTGACAAAAGTATAATAAATTTTCTTTCACCCAGAGAGATATATGGAGCATTACATTGAGATTTCAAAGCTTATGGCTCGCAGTCAGTTCCAAGTATGACCAAAATTCCCCCAACACTGGGGATTTGTCATTTTCTTGATCCACATGGTGAGGTATTGGTCATCAGAGGTCTGCCTAGGGGTGGGGCATTGGCCATTTTTTTCTAATAATACAGAATGTCACACTTTTTGCTGCTACAAAAAATACGTATTATTCTATTCAATTTTATGAGAAATACGTACTCTGCTTATTCTTATCAAAAGTGAGATTTAATTCATTCAAAATGTCATGTATTATTATAAATAATTTATTGCAGTAGCATATACCAAACCCCATGTAGTTTGTATTCTACATGTGTTTTCCTTCTGTGTTCACCCATTCGCACATTGTAGGTGCAATCACTGTTTAATGGTAATGGCGATTGGGATTCTCATACTTTGAAAATAAACTTCTAAACAGATGTTGAATGTTTTGTTAAATGGGAGAAGCAATGAGTTAAACTTGACTGAATATCGAGCTCAATTTTCAAAGAACAAAAGGTGGGTATGTAGTAAGTCTGCTCTCTGGGTTACCAATTAAATAAAATCACGAAAATATTTTCTTATTTGCAGTAAGAAGCAGAGACTGCTTGTTTTATAAGTCATAGGATTTCTAAGTTAACAGCGATAAATGTCATGTTGGAGTAAGGAAATATTAACAGCTCTGTTTTTGAAGTTTTGATGATGTTGTGTTCAAGTTCAATACTGATTCAATAAATCATATATTTTTCTGCTTGGAATTATGATTTTTAAGAAAAACAGTTTGGTCTTGTTCCCTGGGTGGGACATTTCAAGACTAAATTATGAACCCTTTTCTAAGTTATACCGTGTTTTTTTTGTTTTGGGGGGGGGGGAGCTGATGCCACCATGGGGCATTTGCAGTTGCCCAAAGTGAAAATGACAAATGACGAGGAATGCCAGGCATAGGGATGGTCATGCAATCGTATTGACTGAGCCATTAGAATTAGCCAAATTGTCCCTGTTACTTTGTAAAAGATTGTTTCAATATGGACCAGAAAAACTATCCATTGCTTGTGTTGGCGGGTGCCCACATTAATTAAGTGAGCAAATTTTGGAGAAAATATATGGCTACATGTATCTGCCAGGACTGACAAAACTGTCGACGTCTGCCATATTAAGCGGGTATCTGTAAATATGTGTAATATGGGAGGGAGGGGGTTGACTGTCCCAGCATAGGTATGTAAACGGTCCTTTGTAAGAGCCGTGTACACGTGCACCCTTACAAGGAGCCTTTAGGTGTAGAGTACATTTTGGTGATGCAATAATCATCGACCATAATTATCGGCACATCCTTTTGGAAACATATTATATTTACAGAATAAAACTTAAGGCAGTGCTGCTTACTTCAAATTTGGCGTTAAAAAAGTTCTGTCACTAAACATCTGTAAACGTATATACGGTGTGTACTTTGATATTTGGGGATAGGATTACAATAGAGAACGTCGTGAAACATTCTTCAAGATAGACGACGTTCTAGCGCTTGCTCCATCATTTGTGAAACCCAAAAAAACGTAGTATAGTAAGCTTCATATGGCACTAACCTCAGTCAACTTTTCGAATCCTTTCTCGTGCCCTTTTGAGCGTTCACAATTCACTTTCTTGGCGAATCTCCTATTTCCATCCATAATTATCGCTACGTGTTTGGGCATCGGGCCGGATTTGATGACATTATTACAAAACGACCTGAGGTACGAGGTCTTTCTCTCTTCCTTGAACCAGGACATGCTGCCAATGCCGTTTTTTACAAGACGAAAAAGAACAACAAAAAGAACAAAAAAATCGCACCGGCCCGCCGGTCACGAATGTCGAAAACTTAACATGTGCGCATGCGCACTGAGCGCTTTATGATTATGCATGATGTCATGACAAAAAAGAAAGTCGAACGCTGTTTGCCGCCATGTCACGCTTTGACCGTTGTTGTTGGTGAAAGTACGGAACATTTTCTTGAACTTCGACTGCGATATGATCGCTTTGGCAACAGGAATATTGTTTTCACACATGCCTTAATCCAGAACGATGAGCAACGTGGACGATAATATCCAGCGAGGTACGTTTCGAACGGTTGAGTTTTGCCTCCTCTCCCCGTCACATTGTAACCTACTTCTCTTGTCCGAAATGTTACAGAACTCTATTTGCTGATCGCCAAGTTCCTCTCAAAGGGTCCCTGTAGACGAGCCGGAGCGGTAAGTCGAAGTTGATTGTGTTTATTCCGTTGAAATTACGAACCAACGCGTTGTGTTTCGTTCACAGGCCTTGACTGAGGAACTTACCGAACATCGGGTAAGTACCCCTTTTCTCTAAACCACATTGGACATAGGTACAGTTACACCTCTTTAGTAACTTAGTAGGTTTTTCAACAGGGTTTTCTCTTAATTCTGATCGTTCTGACCTCAGCGAGGGAAGTAGACAATAGCGTTTGATTCATGCCATGTTGTGAGTTGACCCTTCATTACGCTTTTCTCCTCAGCTTCTACGACGCCGGTTGGATTGGACGGGCGAAGAACACGACCAAACCTACGAGGAAACGGTACACTTTTGCCCCCCATTTACAGATCTTCTTAAAAGCGACTTTTTAAGCAATTTTAGCGGCCGACCTCGGATCATATTTATTTGGTATTTTTCACCGGAGAGCAAAAATTTATTCTGCGGGCTATGTTTGAGCGAAACCCGAAAAAAAGGGTGAAATTTATTTTCCGAGTGTATTTTCGACGGGCAAGCAGATTGTGTTTTTTTGCTGCGTTCATTATGAAATTTAGGCAGTCTTTGACACCCTACAACTTATGCATACCAAGCCCTTTGTCTATTCATATGGTAATAAGATATTTATAGTGTTTATCTGTAGCGAACCAATCAAGGATCGAGGCGGACATGTCGGTTCAGTTTTCGATTGTTTCAGACTGGCCAGATTAAAATTCCAGCTGTCAAAGCGACGTCAGAATAACAAAAAACAGTATTTTAATTTCCGCTGCATGGCAAGCTCGTGATCAATACCATCTGCTTACAGATGCTCAATGACCCGCGGGCCGAGGCTTTAGGTAGGCGTATTTGAGGGTGATATCTTAGTTCTCCGGTGCCAAAGATACAACATTTCCGATCTTTAGAAACGGTTTCATTTTATTTCGCTTTCCCTAACTGAAATAATAAAAAGAAAACTCAATGTTCTCTATATTGTTTTCGCCTCGAGAAGAAGGCCTGGTTACCTTCGGACGCGCCATATTGTGTTCTCGAATACAGTGGCAGTCTTTTTGCAATAATTCATTCAATATTGAAGAGATGCATAAAGATATTGGTAATACAATTTTTTAAGGGATTTCCCTTTCATTAGGTCGCCGAAAATCGCCATATTCCCGATGATTACTTGTTGCAAATAGCCGAGCGACTTGTACCCTTGGTGGAAAAATGTGTTCCTGGGAGCGCGCCGGGTTTTCGCTCTTTGCTAGGAGCTGGAAGACAGAGCTTACTTCGAAGTACCTCAGGTAATCTGGAAAAATATGGTTTATGAAATAATCCCATCATGCTGGAAATCACTGATATTTTTTGAGTTGCAAGCCCCTAATTAACCGGAACAACCTCGTATGAAAATTGTAGCAAGTTTATGCCCTATTCACACGGAACATGCATGTTTAATAAAGCTAAGTTAAACCAGATTAAACAAAATTAAAATCAGTGACAGAAAACTGAAAAACTGAATCTAAACAGGTTGCTCAAATGAGCTCAGGTTTGTGCTTTCATGAACACCAAGTTATCACTCTCAAGTCCACTTTTGACTAGCCCTCCCACCGGGGGGGGGGGGGGGGGTACTCCCTTATATGGGCTATAAAGGTATGTGCGGTGCCAAAGGGTATGGATTTTCAGCTGCTTTGGTCATAAATAAGGTGTTGGTTTTAGCCATTTTGCCACCATTTTGGTAATAAATAGGGTATCAATTTTTTCACTCTAGTTTGAATTCGTTTTTTTGTTGTTGTTGTTGTTGTTGTTGTTGTTGTTTTTGAAGAAGATACTTCTTCATCATGATGTTTACAGCAACTGTGTACGTTCTGCAACGGCTTGTCACACACTCCGGTCACGTGCTGGGCTCCAAGGGGTTTTGAATTGAAGTTGACCAGACACTATCAGGTCATAAATAGGGTATCAAATTTTTGGTCAGGTCATAAATAGGGTACGGAAAATCGCAGATTTTGGTCATAAATAGGGTAAGGGTTTTGGGAAGCGGGTCGCACACCCCTATCCAATTTTTTTGGAAGTCTCCCCTCCCCGGTCTCCCACCCTCCCACTAGCTATGCTAGTCCTGAAGCTGGAGGGGCTAAACATGGTGTTTCCAATCAGTAATAGGAGAATTGCTATTTCACATTCAGAACATGAAGGAGACCGTTGATTTTCATGAAAGGTTTAAAGAGAGTTCTTTTTGTGCATTCTCTGATCAACAGTACGGTATTACACTGTACAGCAAAGGAACATAACTTGGTTGGCACATAGAATTATAATTTACAACTTGTAAATTGAATACCTTTTGCGACCATGCATTTTTTCTTGTGATATCAGTTTGAAATTCTTTACACTTTGTACCTTGAATTATGCTACACTACAAATTTAGCTCAGAGGTTAGAGTATCTGATCTAGAACACGTGGGGTTGTGGGTTCGAATCCCATCTGGGGCTCAGATATTTTCTGTGTCCTCTTATGGTCGATTCTTTACATCTCCCTTTATTTCCTTTACTACAAATTTGATGTGCTATCAAAGAACAGTTCTGCATGACCATTTCTCACAATACTAATTTTACACCAATAGATTTTAATGATTGTGTTGTCTATTAGAAACTGAAATATCATGGGTGTCTTTTCATGAAAAAGGAGGTCCTCGAAAGATCTGGAGGGGCCCTTATTTGACCCTCAGAAACCAGGTTTTAACAGGTTCCTAATTCAAACCCTCTGAAGGAAACAAACAACTTTTTTTCCACATTTTCTCTATAAAATTAAAAGAAACATGAAGACATTTCCAAGGGAGGACAGAAGAAAAAAACCCTACCGAAATTGGAAATGTTTTCACATGTTTTCTATGGACTGAATTTATCAAATGAACATTTGGGGGAACTTTCAAATGGAAACACACATGAACATTTGGGGGAAGTTTATTAAGTTTCTCAGTTTTCCAGCCTAGGCTCAATTTCCACTGCTCCCTCGGGTCCAGTTTTGCTCCTCCTCCTCCTCCTCACCCTCCTTTGGAGGCGAGCGTGGGCTCATTTCCCAGACACTGGCTTATATTCAAGTCTTTTCCAGCCTTGATTGATTTTTTTGTTGCTAATACTATAGAAGCATAGAAAATATTTATATCTTACAAATGTTGTGTATGACCCTGGTTTTCCTAGACACAAGCAAGCCAAGTGTGAGCTCATTAGCAGTTTGCCACCATGGAGCACCTTTGTTACCGCCTGTCAAAAGAAGGATTCCAGGAAACATTGGTAGGTATAGGAAGGTATCCGTTATTTAGCCACTTATAAACCAGTTAGAATTTGAAGTAAATTTAATATATATGTCACCCGCATATAACTGGCACTGAGCATAGACAAAGGCATGTATCCAAGTTTAGATTGGTTTAATTTGCTTTTTATTGGTAGGCAAAGTGCGACGAGTGTCAGAGCTATGTTGGTAGCCTGTGATTTATGCATGGCTTGACTAACAGATAATTTGTTATTGAATGTTTAGGTCAAGTGCTGTGCAGCAGAGAGATAAGTGGGACATCCAGTATCAGAAATGTGGCACAACAAAACCTTTACACCAAATTATCCATGGTATGAACACAATGGCCATTTGTTTGTTTAGGAAATAATATTAGATGTGTGCACGTTATTCCACTAATAAGTATTATAGTACAAGAATTTATGAGAGAACTAGACACAAGCTCATTTACAGGTTGTTAAATTGTTATGGTGAAAAGGTGTACCCGTAGTCTATCCTTATGTATTTTGCATTATTCAATGTATTATAAAAGGGACTGTTATTTTTGTGAAGTGTTGTTCCAGAAAATATTGATATTCTGCTCACATTTCTTTTACAAGCCTACCCCACCCCCCTCTCACTTATCCCAATCCCTCTGCAAATTGCAATTTTACTTCATACAAATCCCCCCCCCCCCCCCCTTCTGTATTTGAAATGAACTGTTGTGGAGTAGGGGAAGGCATTATACAAAATATATTGGATTTCTTCTGAAACTGCACAGTAGGGTCGTTAATGGGCCCTTGGGGGGTTGTGGGGGGAAGGGGGTTAAGGAAGAGAGTTAAGTAGGTATTGTTTTAAAATTATTTACATAAATTAATAAAGAAAATACTCTGTACATGTATAGGAAGGCATCCGTTATTTTCTATCATACATGTTTGTTCAATAGCTGCCATATTTGGAATATTCAGATTAAAATAGTTAGCATCCTCCTATGTTGCCTGTAGTAAGGGACAGTATAGTACTGTTCACTAATTAAAAATAATTATTAAAACTGTTAAATACATGTCCTGTGTTCCCCTTAGCATCGCAGAATTCTTGGTCATTTGTCTGCAGTCTATTGTGTCCTTTTTGACAGAAGTGGAGAATGTATCATCACAGTAAGTTGTAGTATCTTTTACACCTTATGTTCATTGTACTTGATTTTAATATATATTTCACATTATAAACTAATTAAAAAATAATTTGTTTTTAGGGAGCCGATGACAGTTTGGTGAAGATTTGGTCCAGTGAGGATGGGCGACTTCTTGCGACTCTGAGAGGACATCAGGCAGAGATCTCTGATATCGCAGTTAATTATGAAAACACCCTGGTAGCTGCTGGAAGTTGTGACAAGGTAATGCACTAAATGTGTAATAATAATTACAGTATATTAAAATTGTGTTACTTTCTAACTAAAGGCAAAACGAAGAGATACATGTGCAATCATGTAAATCATAGTCGTACATGTACCTAAGCCCCACCCCCTTTGTCTTTTCTGATTGCCATGTATTATTTTATTTTTAAATCTCTTTTATAGGGCATTAGTGCTATACACATGTATTGGGGTAGGTCCCTCCAAGCTACCAATAATTTCTTTTAATTAGTGGCACCTTCAATAATATTATTGGTATCTAAGTAGACTCTTTAGTAACTTTCAAGCAAGCCCTCCAGTTAGGGTCTCACACAAGAGGATTGGGGCTCACTTCACTCCCCACTAGTGCCCCAAATTTACCTTGCATGAGACCCCAGTAAGAAAGCTTGCTTGCAGACTAAGTCTTGAGCTTTTTGTACGCAGTCAGGTTGATATCTTTCTTTGCTTTGTTTGTGAAATCAGTTTGTTGCCAGCATTATAGCTGCAGTGATGCCCATAAAAGAGTTTTCTCTGGGTGTTCAATTATTTTCCTTTACATTTCCCATTATAAATTATTTTAGTTGTGCTCGAAGCCAGTATTGATGTTATTGTATTATGCAAGTTTAATTTTGTTGGTTTGAATTTTAATTCCTTAATTTGTAGGTAATCCGAGTGTGGTCTTTAAAAACCACAGCACCTATAGCAGTTCTTCAGGGTCACACAGGCATGATCACCTCACTACAGGTATGGGATCCATGTTTACAGATTCTCTAATGTTCTGGAAACCAGTGGTAATTTTTTATTGCTAAGAAGAAATAAGAGCTGACATGATAAGTGAAACATTAAGCTCAAAACTAAGTCTTATTAACTTAAAATTGAGCTAAAATAAAAACCTTGAATTTCAAGTTGATGTTAATAAGTCTTCTTAAGTGACGGTTTTGTCTGAAGGCTTAATTCCACTGATTTTATGCAATGATTTGATCATACATGTACCATTGAGCAATAACCGCTATGTCCAGAACAGTGTAACAACATCATTTGCTATGGCGGTATTCTTGGATTTTCAGTCTTGCACTTGAAATGCAATATTAGTAGTGCGATAACTAAAGATAGTAACATAACAAGAAATACTCAGCAGCAGCTAATGTCTGCAAAAATTCTATTTTTGATCAGTTTTGGGAGTTTAATGAAAATATTTTTTTCCACCAAGCCCTTCAAAAGTTTTTGCATACTGTCATTTTATGTATACAGCTGTGCAGTAGCTTTATGTTGTCCTGTGATGTATTGTAACATGTAAAAATGGCAGTTAAACATTATTATGAATGGCAATTTTCATTTTTTCCCCCACAGTTCTGTCCATCTCCCTTAAATGAATCCAGGTAGGTGAAATGTTTGTTTACTATTGGTAATCACAGTGTACATGTTGTACTTCAGTCTTCACACCTTTTTAGTTAATCTATCCAACTCTTTCACCTGTATTTGTTGCTGGTATTCAAACAAGTTTTCTAACTTGTATTTCCTTTGGTCAGCTTTGTTATCTTTTCAAAGAAGGTATCAAATATTATTTGAAATATGTTCCTTGTACAAAAGTAGTAATACTACATGTAACAGTATTTTCAAAAAATTGTAGAGTTGCCGTCAAATTCATAATAATGTTTAGAGTTGTTCAGCAGACTCTTGTATGTGTTTTTTGGGGGGAGGGGTGTAGGGGTGGGAGAATGGCTTATTAGTGGGTGGAATTTTGTTTTAAAATTGGTAGAGTTTAAAACAAAAAGTAATCATTATAAAGCAGTATGTTGATTAAAACAGATAATCGTAACAGTTAATGGGGTTATACATTTACTTGGGAGAAGGTGAGTGGGGCTGGGGCAGTCTAAGGACTTGGAATCAGAGTTGGGTGTGGGGGTGGGGTGGATGTTTGATGTTCAGAATTTGACATGTATTTTTGTTATTGTCATTGTTTTGTTGTGGTAGATATCTGGTATCAACTGGTGGTGATGGAACAATTTGTTTTTGGAAATGGGACTTGGCCACCTTAACCTTTAAGTGAGTACTTTTGCTGTATTACATGCTCAAATTTTGGGAAAAGGGAAATATTTTATTTGCATTTTTCAAAGAAGTGATCTCAACATTTAATTCATGGCTCAGTTTACTTGCTTTTAGCACTGCAAAGTTTTGTAGTCTTGGTTTTTTTTTTTTTTGGTTTTTTTTTCAGCTTTTAATGAAATTTCATGTTCAACCCTGAGTAGAATACTAGTTCACACTTGACAAATGAACTTAGTTTATGGGCCAGTTATTTAAACAGAGTCTAACTTAGGCCGCGGCTTAAGACAATCAGTGGGCCTCCAAATCTGTTTACAAGTGGTTTATTTTAAGCAGATAAATAGTTTTCTAGTCTGGGATGCAAGCCTTCTTGTTACCGTCGGCAGTAGACAATGTTAAGATATGATTGTTGGCAAAATTGGAAATCGCTTAGAATGTGGTTTTGTTAAACACCGTCTTAACTGTCTTTTAATAACTGAGTGACCCTATCTTTCTTCTTTGAGTTTTCTTTACAGTAAAAAATAACTATGATATGTAAGAGATAAATACCGAGAACGGAGGTATTAATCCATATACATCCCAAGGACCGTAGGCCCGAGGGATGTATATGGATTAATACCGACGTTCGAGGTATTTATCTGACTTATTTCATGAAATTATTCCTTTGTTCAAGGGGACAAACGCCGGCTAATTAGTACCGTCACACTTAGGTGAGAAACGGAGAACAATAGAAGCAACCTGATGTGTGCGTTTCTCGCAGTACTGCTAATGTAAATGAGGGATTTATCTGTATAAATCCCTCGTTTCAGTTAGTTTAATATTCATGAAGTATGTAAGTTAAATAAAGGATGTTGAATAACAAAAGAAAATGTGTGATTCATGAAATAATCTTGCATAGATCCTGAGTTGATTGATTTATTTTCTGTTCAGTCCAAGACCAATAAGATTCATAGAGAAGTCACGTCCTGGTACACAGATGATCTGTTCATCCTTCAGTCCAGGTAATCTTGAATTCAGCCATACTATCATTCTATAACTGTGCAGATTAACTATAATATTAATTAGTATAAATCTACTAGTGTTCTATTACGAATGTCGTTCTCTGATTGGCTACGCTACCCATTATCTATTCTGTGATAGATAGTGAGTAGCGGTTGTCAACAAAATTCAGCCCACTTTTTCGTGTTTGTGAGGTGTCTGTAAGGAGGATTTGGATAATTTACTTGTTACCTAAGTTTTGAACGACTAGTAGATTTATACTAAAACAATGAATTAGATTATTCGCTCTCAATTTCTACGCGTGATAGCTGATTTGGGCATCACACGATAGAAACCGTGAGCTTATAATCTAATTGTTCAATTATTATAATAATTATTGTAAATAATAATTAAAATATTATATATTATCCTCATCATCATCATCATTCCTTATAATCATGATACTAAAAAAATTAATTTCTCCATTGCACAACTTGCCATTTTGATAAGTGCTTGGTTCTTTAGAGTATACATGTACTTGTTTTCAATATCAAATTCATTTACAAAACAAGTTTTTCTTGTTGTAGGAGGGAGTTTTTTAGTATCTGGAAGCACGGATCATATCATTAGAATTTACCAGATGGCCCCAGGACCTCCTGAAAGACTTGCTGAGTTAGATGTACATAATGTAAGCTAGCTATCATCTTTATTTATTAGTCATAATACCTAATATGTAGTGGTTTGCTTGTAGTTATCAGCTAATTGAAGGGATGCCTGGAAAAAAGCTCTAAGTGACTTCTGATGAATTACTAGTCAGATTCTTTTTCCAAATTGCCTTGTTTTCGCTTGTGGAACAAAAGGAGAATTTAACCTTACATCAAAAGACATTATGCCTTATTCTGTGCACTCCTTCAATTATTGATAGTTTGTGTATTTGTAACATCTTTTGATTAAACATTTTACAAACGCTTAGCAGATAACATGTTTACAGAATAGGCCAATTGCATTAGAAGATCATGTAGTTACATGATCTTCTAATACATGAAAATTTTTATGTTTAGACACCTGAAAATGACCACTGTGAGTGTTGTAAATATATTATAATTTATTATAAGATTTTCATGTCAAAAGTTTTTATTGGTTTGGAAATATATGCGGAATGGTAATTTTGTATCTGGTCATGTGACCAGAATAGATTTCTTGGTAATAGTATGAATGCCATCTTTTCAGAACCAAAATTTTCAAAGTAACATTAACAAGGGAGCATTAAGTATTGCTGACAAAACATTGAGCATAATGAACAAACATTTAGCAAGGTGAGAGTTGTTTAGGGTGGCATGTTGGAGGGCAAATATGGTGGCCATAGAAATCCTTATAACTTGTTGGAAATATGAAACTGTCAAAAAATCTCTCCCTTTGATGATTTTGATTTCAAATTTGGGTTCTACAATAATTTTCATAATAATTATTATCCTCTTTTTGTTTCTAATATCATCATTATTTCAACTCATTGAATTGGGGGCATGAATCAAGGGGCTTTTTGTTTTATAAGATAATTATTATAACTTACAAATCTTATCACATGTGATCATTTAGTTAGTTTGGTCAGATGTGTCAATAAAAATGTGATGTTTCTCTTTCTTACTCTCAAGGATCATGTAGACAGTATTCAATTTAGCCATAAAGGAGACAGGTACAATTCCATTATTATTTGCATATATCTAATCGACAAAATAATTATGCATTCCTTTGCTTTTAACATTGCTTTTTACAATGGCAGAAAATTTCCATATCCATCCCCCCCCCCCCCCCATGGAAGTGTTTGTTTGAACCCCACTCCACCCTGCTGGAAATTCCAGTTAACTTACACGTAGTTAATAAATTATTTCCCATTAAGTTTTGGTTCGTTAAGACCTTCCTCTTTCTCATAATTTGTAATCACCCTCCATGCTGGACCTGCACATTTGATGTGTGGGAGACATGATAGATAACTAAAGGTTGACTTCTTGATGTAGTTACATAATATATGCTCTCTCTCTCTCTCTCGTATTTTTATCAGGTTCCTGAGTGGATCAAGAGATGGCACAGCAAGAATCTGGTATTTCCACAGATCAACGTGGAAGCATATTTTAGTTGATGTCAGCAAACGACTTCCTGGGTATGTGATGAAGTGCTGCAGTATTTGTTTATTAATTGTTCATTACAAACAACGACAACAACAAACACACTTTATTTATACAACTATTTTATGATTGAATTTCAAATTGAAGGCACCTGCCATGAAAACTCTTTAAATGCATCATTCCTTTTTTTTTTCTGCCAATTCTATTATTTCAGTTCACCAGAGGTGGAAGAATCTGTTCGAGCCCTTAAGCCAAGAGTAACTATGGTAAGATTGCCCTATTAAGCTTTTACATTCATTGACAAATAAGAACAGCAAATTTGTTACATGAGGACTTGCTAATACAAGGTTGTTTATTTTAGATATGTAACAATTAAATAATTATCTACTTAATATTTGGTTCCAGAGAGCATATAGCATATAGGGTTTGCTTTGTTTTGAACCCTACCAACCTCTGGAAATTCCAGTTTTTAGTGTCTTACTTTCCTTTTGAAAAATTTGGTATTGAGACCCAACCACCCCACCCCACCCCACCCCCGTATAATTTCCATTGACTTTGGGTGGATATGGAGAACCACACCATTGATGCAAAATTATGATTTTTATGAATGAAGATCTTGATTACTATACTTAAAAACAAGCTGAGAGCCACTTAATTAATAGACAACAAAATTAATGTTTTTCCAATCACATTTGTCTTGGTGACTGACTTGATTATTAAAATTTATTTATTACTGTTAGGTTGGCTGGGATCTTTGGGACCAGCATGTTATCACAGCTGTAAATGATAACACTTTGAAAGTTTGGGAAGCCGCTACTGGTAACCTCTCCCTTGTGCTCTCTGTAAGTGACATCTCTACATACATGTAAATATTATTAATAATTTTATATTTAACTATGTAACACTATCGCTTAAGATTTAAAATACTATTTTATTATGCTAAAAAAGTTAAAAGAACATAATTTGAATGTTTTTGACTAATTGTTTCAGCCTAATAAAAATTAATAGTATTTTACTCACTCTACTGGTATTAGACAAGTTGCACTGTAACTGCAATCTGCAATAGCTTAGAGTCAGAGGTTGTGTTACACCAGAAATCTTTGAAAAGGAGGATTAAAAATAATGCAGATCTAGTATTTTTAAGTCGTTATAGTGAGCACTACAACCCCCTCAACCCTCTTCCTGGATCCCCCCACCACCGTTTTTAACTCTAATGCAACAACTTTTTAGTCAACACTGCACCAATTCCTATGTTATGTTACAGACTGTAGAACCAAACTTACATGTGGTTGCCAATTTACTTTTAGTCATAAACTTTGTTGTTAAAATGAAACATTTGTAACTACCGGTAATTTGTTTGTTTTCTTTCCAGGGTCATCAGGATGAAGTGTTTGTGTTAGAGGCTCATCCCACTGATCCTCATATTCTCCTTAGTGCAGGTGAAATTTCACTATATATTTGGCATTTTATTACTTTACAGTGTACATCTGTATCACAGTGGAACTCTATTGTACTCTAAATAAAATGACTCAACACGTGCAGAACTTCCCTAAATTTAATTAACAGTTACCATCTTATTATTTCTCTGTTAGGTCATGATGGATATGTCATTTTATGGGATCTCAGGATTGGAGAGAAAATTACAAGTTTTTACAATTCTGTAAGTAATGAATGTAAAATGAGCAGTTCCAGAAAACATCCACACCCACCCCACGGAAGGTCATCGGAAATTCCTAGGGGGAGTGGGGTCTTAAAAGTCAAAATTTTAGAAGCATAATATGAAGCTAAACTGGAATTTCCTGGGGGAATGGCGGGTGCAAAACAAAATACCTTCCGTGAGGAGAGTATGGATATTTTCTGGAACTGCACAATGGGATATTGGTTTTCTTGTTACTAAGGAAAACCCAAATTTGAGTGTTGAATCACAAGGCTTAATTGCCAACTTGATGCATATCTTTTTCTGCTTTTCAGCTTGAAGGTCAAGGGCATGGAGCTGTGTTTGATTGCAAGTTTTCTTCTGATGGCCTCAAATTTGCTTGTACAGACAGTCATGGCCACTTATGTATCTTTGGGTATGGATCCAGTGAGCGATACAGTAGGGTGAGGCTCTAATACTCTGTAATATACTGTACATGTATGTCAACTTTGCAACTGTCATTGTTCCCCGAGATTTAGTCCAGGTGGACATCAAGATTCAGTCATTTAAGGGACCTATTACCAAGTTTTGTCAAAACATTTTATAACAGTTCTCTTCTTAATGCAGTTTTTTATGCACAGCAAACATAATTCAGAAATTCGTATAACACAGCTTTTTTTGAAGTTATCAAGTTCACTACATTTGGAACTCAGAGTAACATGGAAGAGTACAGGCTGTAAAGATTTACCGCCATTTTCTCAATCAAAATTAATGTTTAACTTTTGCTTGTATGACCTAGTGAGGAAGCCTCATTTTATTTAGTAAATACCATCTGAGAGCCAATGGAGGCGCACTGTTAACTTCAAGTTAACTCAAGCAGTACAGGAGTACATAGCATTTACAGTAATTCTGTTACTTTATGTGCAGTGGTTAGTTCTTTATATAATGGGTCGTCTAACTCCTCTTACTAATGTACATGTTATTACCACAACAGGTTCCAAGCGAGCAGTTTTTTCATACAGACTACAGACCACTAATAAGAGACTCTAACAACTATGTTTTGGATGAGCAGGTAATTCCATACATGAATTGTCTTTACTCAAGGACCAACCCTAATATTTCTCGTGACAGACTTAAAGGGGCACTACCATGGTGACTTTGCTGAATTTTGGTCAAAACTGCTCCGATTTTTGACAAAGAACCTGTTTTATAACTTGAAATCGCTCTTACAGCACAGGGAAAAAAATATTAACTAAGGTTTTTTTCCTTGGAAGAGCAAACTATGATCAATTTTTTCAAGTTGCGATCCGTTTCCATCCCAGCCATCTGCAGCCAAACATAATTACAGTCAATCCACGTCACGCGTGACCAGTATTTCCGAAAATGAAAAGAACATTCGAATTTCTCTTCCTAATTTCCAACATGTGAATGGAATAGTGAACATTTCTCTGGAAATCTTTCCGAAAAAGACGCACAAACAGAAAAAAAAAAGATTCAAAATACTTGGGAAACAATTGTTATTCTTTAAATACTTAATGCTGTAATGTAAAGAAAAATTCATAGCTTTATACCGTCAATAAACTAGGAAAATTTCTACGGGAACTCTGAAACCTCGTTGGCGATGTTCAAAACTGACATGTAAATTTCAAAAATACCGGTCACGCGTGACGTGGATTGACTGTAACAGCAGTTGGAATCTGTGCACTAGAAGGGTTACTGTTAACAAAACGGAACCATTATTTTACCAATTCCATTGAAGCAAAAACGTTTTTTGGTTATTCATTGTCACGCTAAAATAGGTGACACTGCCCCTCAACACAGCTGACTTTCTTTTCCTAACTTTCACTTGTTTTATGTTCCAGACTCAGACAGACCCTCATCTCATGCCGCCTCCTTTCCTGGTCGATGTAGATGGAAATCCTCACCCACTCCACTTCCAGCGCCTGGTGCCAGGCCACGGTAGTAACGTGCGGGGTCCACCTAGACCAGCTCTTCAGCCACCCCCCACACCAAGAGAGGATCTTCCTCCACTCCTTGCCGAGATAGAAGCTGCTGAAGCAGCAGAGGCGCAAGCGATGGCACCAGGTTTGTAGAATAGCCATTCTTTAGGACTGAACGTTTTCATTGGAGATCAGGTTTCCAGGGAGTTTAAGTAACTGAATTACTTTTGAGAAATTGAGCAGTACATACTTGTAGTGGGCATGTGGACGTAACAAGGAAAGGAAAAAACCAAGTTAAACATTTTCAAACCAGTTCAGTTTTATCTCCCTTTGTTTAGATTATGGTAAGGGATAAACAAAAAAAAATAAACAACTACATATATAAAGCACATGAGTCTTTCCAACAAAAAAATAATAATTGTAACTAACTAGGACATTAATTAAGAACAAGTACAGTATTTTGTTGTCAAACATTAGAGCCTAGAGGCTAAATAAACTGGTGAGTTTCGAGTTGGTCCCTAGCCATATTAAATTGTATATTCTAGTTAGGGATGAGATGAAGGTACTTGCACCATTGAGTCCTCCCTGAAATGTAATTGTCTCATTACAGCTATTCAATCCCCACCCCCACATGGTCAAGGCCCCGTACCACCCCTTCAGAGTCCTGGAGGAAGTCGTAATCAAGGCATGCGGCAGATGGGTGATGTGGAAGGGGTAAGGTTGGTCCATGGTAACGTTCCTGTTATACAGGATGTGTCTGATGCTGATACTGCAGCTTGGAGAAACAGACGAATTGTACCTAATAGGAAGCCTAGTGTTGCGAAGTAAGTTTTAATAAAATAAACCATTAGTAACATAGCAGTGGTATATTACTAATGGCTTAATGACTTCACTTTATTTTAGTTTCAATGTTGTAGTGCAGAGCGCAAATTGGGGACATTGTCCAGATTGAGTCAGAATTTGGAATGTTGGTCTTTTAAGATGGCCAACTGGATCATTCTTTGAACATTGTAAGAAAGAGCGATATGCACTCCTACAATACTCGCAACAGAGACACTGTAAAGCTCCCCAAAATCAAATACAATTGGGGAAAACATTGTTCGCGGTACCACTGTTTCAAAGACTTAAATGAGTTAGAGAGAACTGTAAGAAATTCAGCAAGTTTGCCAATTTTTAAGAAGTGTCTTTTTTCTGCTTTTTATATTTAAGTTTATATATATTTCGATTTTAGCTCTATATTTTAATATTTCTAGTTGAATCATTATATAATATATATCTAGTTTTAGGGCCTCTATGTAAACCACTCTTAGTGATGGAGCTTCCTAATAAAAGATTGTTATTATTATTATTATTATTATTATTATTATTATTATTATTATTATTATTATTATTATTATTATTATTATTAAGGAGAGGAGAAAACCAGAGTACCTTGAGAAAAACAACAAACTCAACCTACATACGATGCTAGTCTGAGAATTGAACTCGGGCCACATTGCTGGGAGTCGAGTGCTCTCACCATTACGCATTCCCTGCTCCCCACTGATAGCAATTGCAGTTTAATGTATTGTTAAAATATGACAATAGTCAAAATGAAATAAGTCAGCCGTAGTGAAAATCATTGCAGCACAAACCTGACAATATTGTCTTAATGTGTAGTAGAAGTGATATCACTAGCTCAATCTAACACCAAACACATGACTGTGACTGAAAATTGTTTCTTTTTACCCCCAAGATATGATGAGGAGAGACGGCTGATGCAGGGAAGAGAGGAAATGCTTCACTATCTTAGAGAAAAGAAGAGACGTGCGTTGCCCTCAACAACAAAGAGAGTGAGTAGCTGTACCATGTTTATAAACAATACGCTTTTGTCTAGCTAGAATTACGCCTGGTGCTATCAGATCCAGTAGACTGGTTTGTAGTTTTTTGGCATGGACAGAGGTGCAAGTGTAAAGAATACAGTTACGGCTAGCCAAAGTTGAGCTTGATACTATCGGATCCAGTATAAAGTCTTGTAGGCTTTGGCTTGGACAGAAATATCAGCAGTACAGTGAAACCTTAGAAAAGCACATCGAGGATGGTGCCTCTTCTTGTTAGCGAGTATTCTGTGCATCACAGGGTAGTCTTTCTAATACAAAGGTATTTTTGCACAGCTTGTGGGCTTTGCTGGACAACCAGATCTCAGCAAGCCCGAATGGAATTCAAAAAGGGTTATGGTTTTGTAATTATCTTTGAACCTGGTTCCCCCCAATTTTCTTCTTAGATTCAAACAGCCCGTATCCATAACTTAATGGTTCGTTTGCAATAAAACTCTATGACAATGGGCAAGATTTCCGTTTTTATCACAAAAAGAAGCTCAAAGCAGCGGATGAAACATTGGAGCAACGTTTTCTGAAGGAACTGAAGACCACATGTAAAACTCTGCTGAATCTGAGCTAAAACAACAGAAAGTAATCTAAACTGCATTGTAGGTCAGTTATGCACTGAGCTCTTCAAGTACTCTAGGCTTCTTGCCAAGCCATGGGATCTCCATCATAAAAGGATAACCTTTTGGATCTACCAATTGGAGATGCAAATATATTTTAAAGCACACAGTCTGTCCTTTGGAAAGGCAAAATTTAGCACAATTCGGACCACTTAGAAAAAAAAGCAGTCCAACCATATATCGGTAACAATTAAAAATCTTGACTTCGTATTTTTGTACAGATAACGGTTCATGTCCCAGAACCACCACGCCCTGTTGAGGAGAGACCCCAACAAGCTGCTCGCCGCACCTCAAGCCGGCGAACAGCAGGGCAGCACTCTCGTGGAACAAGGCGGCCAGCTTATTCCACCAGGGCTGCAGCTGCCTTGGATGTGGAGGAATCAGCGGAAGAGGAGGCAGCAGCCACGCCTAGTGATACTGAGGAAGAGGATGATGAGGAAGAATGGTCTGAAAGTAGCAGGTAAGGGAAGTGTAGATCTAGAGCTTTATTCTACCTCTACAGGGCACTATAGCTGAAATGACATAAAATAGAAAAAGGGGTATTGGCTTCCTAAAATAACTTGAGAGTTAAAGAACAAGGAAGCCATATTGTGACCGGAAAACACAGAGAAAAGAGAAGACAAACACAACAGAGGCAAAACACGCACACCAGTATCTACCTAACAAAATAAATCAGAAACACATAAAGAAACGTGAACCGAAGAAAGAAGGATCAACGCTTTACTGATTTCTCTTGGTCACGTCCAATAATATTCCAGTTGAGTTGGTTGAGTTTGTAGTTGGCATAAACAAGTTGGATCTTTTCCGTATATTCACTTACAGTGAGTCAAGCGAATATTCTGATTGGACTGAAGAAGTGGGGCTAAGAACGCAACAACAGACCGAGAATCGTCGGCCGCGGCGTGTCTGTAGAGTGCTGAGTACATCTGAGGAGGAAGGAACTGAACAGGCTCAGCCAGGCCCCAGTTCACCACAGCGCCAGCCAAAGGTTAAGAAAGAAAGCAAAAAGAGCAGGAAACCGGCCAAGAAGAAGAGAGTGAGTTTGTTGTTCATTATCGTCGGTTTATACCAGTTGACTTACAAGTTGTCTTCGTCGGGGACACGTAATTCCTTTTTTTTTTGTTATAGAACAAACAGTGAAATTTAGTTTTGAGTTCTATGTACTATTACCCTGCTAGCAGAGCGTTTCTTTCTGGTACGTCTTTTAGCATGTATGAAGTCGTTCGCGTCTCTGATACTCATTCGCGTAGTTGGCTCGGGGACGCTAAACAAGTTAACTACAACAACAAGAACAACAATTTATTTGAAAAGTAACAGACTGAACGGCTTGTACCGCAAATAGTTACAAATCTAATCGAAGCGGGACAAGACGAATACAGAGACGCGAACGACTCCGTACATGCTAAAAGACTAACCAGAAAGAAAGCTTTCCTAGCAGGGTAATGTAGTATCTGAATGGCATGATAAGTGTGTACCTCTTGGTGAAATAATCGTGATCAGAAAGGATAACTTCTAAAGTGATACACGGCCTCAAACGTAGAATTGCTTTGAAACATTGCTTCAATAAGTTTCTCTCGTTCGTACCTTGTCGCCTTGAAAAGGTTTTTTCTTTTAAGTAGAAAATTGCTTTTTTGCATCGTAATTAAATCCATTTGGACTTGTTTTTTTTTTCTTTTCAGCCATCTAAGAAGCCTAAAGTTGGGGATGAAGCGCAGGAGTTACTGACCCTCTACCAACCTCCTGATTGGCTAATGTGCACAGTGAACCGTATTTCACCCTACGTGCCGCAAATCGGTGATGAGGTAGGCTTGATCATTACTTAACATCCACTTAAGAAGTTAAATTTCACTTTCCGAGCAAGCAAATATTCAACTTTCTGCAAACAAACCTCCACTTTCCGAGCGAAGAAAACATCCAACTTTTCTTGGAAACAAACATCAGATTTCTGTGCAAGTAAACGTCCAGTTTCTGAGCAAGCAAACCCTCAAACTTTTTTGCAAACAAACATCAAATTTCTGTGCAAATAAACATCGACTTGCCGAGCGAAGCAAACATCTAATTTTTTTACAACCATTATCAGATTTCTGTGCAAATAAACATCCATTTTCCGAGCGAAGCAAACATCCAACTTTTTTGTAAGGAAACACCCGATTTCTGTGCAAATAAACATCCACTTTCCGAGCAAACGTTCAATTCAGTCATGATATACAGTATCACGTATGCTCAACGATTTGTCTCGTTTAATATCTGTTCAGAAGTTTGGGTTTAATTTTGACTACGACGACTGAAAAGCTAGAGTTTTTCTTTTGTAAAATGCGTCATCCCTGGTCCCCAAGTTACAAATAACATCTTGTGTTTCAACTCCCTCTGCCATGTTTTGTAGGTGTATTATCTTCGTCAAGGCCATGAACTTTATGTCAGAGAAGTGATGGCCACGAAATGCTACGATGTCAACCCAAAGAAGCAATGCTTCCATAAACTGAGATTAAAGGTAATGAAGCTGACTAATGTGCACCTTGTGTGCAATCCACGGGCAGTGATATACTTCTAAGTTCTCCTTTCCTTTTTTTGTAACAAAGTGAAGTAGGTAGGTAAGGAGAGAAACGATTCTATCATCTAACGAAAGAGACCTGACTCTTTCACTGCTTTCCAGTTATGGCAAGAAGGACAGGACTTAAGGGATTTTTTTCAATTTATCTTTTGGCTCAGTGTTGAAAAAGGATTTCTTAATTGTTTTTCCCTGGTCTGGAGCGAGGACAGGGGAGGGCTAAATCTCGTATTCTGACTTAGATAACGTTAAAAAATGAAGCAATGTTCATGCTTAACGATTTCTTCAAAAGCTCATTAATAATTCATAAGCCCATTGACCTATCAAATGGTCGATAAAACATTACGTGCAGTGGGTTTAAAACCCGATAAAACCTCCTTATTAGTATGCGGTGTTTGATGTTTTTCTCGTATGCAAATTTCCAACGTTCACAAAAGCATCATTGTTATGAACTCTCTTGACACACGCTTTTCCAGGAATGTTTTTGAAGCCGTTCAAAAAACTCGCAGCGCGTGTTTTATTGTGTCTAAAACCACTCGGCTGCGCCTCGTGGTTTTAAATCCCGATAAAACACTGCTGCTCGTGTTTTAAACATGACTTATTTCATGAATCACACATTTTCTTTTGTTATTCAACATCCTTTATTTAACTTACATACTTCATGAATATTAAACTAACTGAAACGAGGGATTTATACAGATAAATCCCTCATTTACATTAGCAGTACTGCGAGAAACGCACACATCAGGTTGCTTCTATTGTTCTCCGTTTCTCACCTAAGTGTGACGGTACTAATTAGCCGGCGTTTGTCCCCTTGAACAAAGGAATAATTTCATGAAATAAGTCAGATCGAACGTCGGTATTAATCCATATACATCCCTCGGGCCTACGGCCCTCGGGATGTATATGGATTAATACCTCCGTTCTCGGTATTTATCTCTTACATAAAATCATGTGTTAGTGTTATCAGCTTTCGAACAGTTGGGCCCTAGAAGTGCCATGCGAAGTATTTTACCTTGGAATGCTCATTATGCCTACACCAAAAACTAATGGTCTTGAAAATATCAGTTTTTTGAGAAAAATTGTACCTGCCTCCCATATGCGGCTTCGCTGGCCTTGCTGTAAACCTGTAGCTGAATACTGATTATTCCCTTTTCACACGTATTGGCTGCCTCCTGTTGTATCTGACGGTTAGCTCTCTGCTGAGGGCATACTGTAAAGACGTCGTTTAGGAGTGTACCTCATGCAGTGTATGTATATTAACTTGTGTTTGATAGGGTGAAGAGTTGTGTCGGATTGTAAGCTTACATTACTCTGTCGGACCACCAACCCTGTGCTGTTTAAAGTTGGGTAAGATGCATGTAAATTTCTGCACCTCTGTAGTAAATGCATTTTAAACTAATGAACGAAATTTATTCATTTAATTAATTAATTAATTTATTTATTTATTTATTGTTTCACAGCTCTGATAAATCCTGAAACGGGAAGCAGCACTGGGGCATCCTTCACTGTCAAGTAGGTTTATTTGTGAAGTATTCGCCTGGTAGTTCTCAAACTCGATTTAATTGTTAAAGAAAAGACAAGGGCAATCTAGACTCGATTCCCAGCCGCTGTTCGGAAAATCATACTCTTTGAGAAGTAGTGATCTCAAATCGTCCACTCTTCGATATTTCAAACCTTATGTAAACCGCTTTTCTTATCATGATACCAAACCATGCCGAATTTCTTCCATACACATTCCCTTATATGTTTTCATTAATTTTGTATTCTTTTTTTCAGATATCACGACATGCCAGATGTGTTAGACTTCCTTATATTACGACAAACATTTGACTTGTCAGTGAGTAGGAACTGGAGACCAGGTATGTTGATCCGTTATAAATGAGGATTAGAAACACTGCGCACACAACATTGCGAGCAAAAAAGGTGCATTTGGTAGGCAGCCCCCTCCATCACTGCAAAATTGCTCAACTTAGAACTGTGTGCAGTGCTGGTTATACGTCACCAGAGAGATTTTGCACCCTGTTTATGGCAAAAATAACCCTGTGATCATGATTTTCCCGCCGTTTTTCACATTTGTTGGCTGTCGTTTACGATTTCAACGCGTAAGGGAGTTTTAGGATTACGTTTACGGAAATGACTGGTCACGTGACTTTGTTTATCCTTCATTCGTCGCTCGCTGATTTCAGTTTCTCAGTAAATTGAGTAGTTTTGCTTTAGAATCAAAGGTCAGAGTTATTGACTATATATTGTCAGTTTAAGTAGCCCGCCTAGAATAGCTCTGCTTACTGCGAGCTACAAAGGCCTTTTTTCAGGTTGTAAAAATAAAGTTAATGTTGTTGTTGTTGTTGTTATTTTGCACTATACTCATTTATGTACTCATTTTTTTTTTTCAAGAAAACAAACGCGATTCTAAATCTCTCTATTGAATGAGAATTTTATTTTATGACGTTCGTATAGAACCAGGCTTTACATGTTCTTGTCTGTATCAGAAAGGACAAAAAAGAGCGGTTGAGAAACCGGAGTCACAATTTGTTAGTAGTTTATCAGTGTTGTGTTTCATCTGTCGGGTTGATTTCTTCAGTCAGTCATAGCCGTTCTCTCTTGTCATTTCAGGTGATCGTTTCCGTAGTGTAATAGACGAGACTTGGTGGGCCGGTGAAATAACTGATAGAAGTCCTTTCCAAACCGAGTTTCCGGATTCTCATTTCCAGTGCTTCACTGTTAGGTAAGACAAGAAAGAAAGCAAACTGAGAAAATTTTACTTCAAAAAAACATTTTAGAAAAGCCTCTATTGTTCAGAGGGGGCATCAAATACGCATATAAACAGCGCGTCGTGTTGGCTTTGAGTTCATCTCCATAGTAACTGTAACAATATGTGGGTTTTTTTAGTTGGGACACTGGTGAGGTAGAGCGAATGAGCCCCTGGGACCTACAGCCTGTCACGGAGCGTGGTGAGTACTGGATAATGTGCCATTAACTTTTATTGTGCCGCATTAACGCCCAATCATCCATGTTTCTATGAAGTGCCCTTTCAGTAATACAGAACGTTCAAAAAATAATCCTAAAACATCGAGGTGATAAATTGAATCATCGTCATAACCGAATGATTTGTTGGATTTCTGGAGAAGATAGATCTAGTCGGCCAGAAATACCCCTCTATCACGTGAATGTGTTATATTGACAACTAATTTTTCCTTTTCTTTTCGTAACTACCATACTCGTAATATTTAGAGAACGAGCAAATATCTGTCCAATTCAATTTCTTTGATGAAGGGAAAATGACGTACAACTACCAAATACGACAGAAAGTGTTGTCGTGAGGTTTTAAGACATTTTAACCTATCTTGAACAACTTGAGCAAGTTATGTACGAACGCTGCAAGCTTATTAGTCGACCTATAAATTAACGGCGCTCAAACGTAAGAAATAAGAAAAGTCCGTTGAGAGCTCAAAGATAATAAGTCTGTGAGTTGACTAAATCATTTAACAATATACTAAATGAAGCATGTAGTCACTCTCTGGTATAAAGACATAAAAATGCCGACCAGTACACGTCAACATACAAGTTTCACTTTAAAAAGAATATTTTTTTAGTATATCGTAAAATGATTTAGTAAAACTCTTAGACTCACAAAAAATTTATCATTTTGAGCACTCAAAGTAAAAACCTTATTATTATTATTATTTTTTACAGTCTTTTTCTTATATTTTTACCGTTTGACAAACTTGTAACCTATTTGCTTCAGACCCTGGTAACCCAGATCTCTCGGCGCAAGACACGGACGCTTCAGGCGCAGCAACAAGTAACATACCGCTCACCGATGAGGAGCGGCTTTCGCTGGCGTACGAACCAGATGAGTCTGAATGGTTTGGTGAGGGACGAGAGGCCATGACGGAGAGGCTTGTAGCAGGACTGGTGACACTGAGTCAGCTGAGTTTCGCGGGACCGTTTGTTTACCCGGTTGATGTGCAGGCATATCCGGATTACTGGAGTGTGGTGCCCTACCCTACTGACCTAAGCACCCTTCGGGAGAAGCTCTTACACAAGTATTACCGGTAAGACCTGTTTCTCAAGAATTACCTGAACCTGCCGTTGGCGGAGAATCGCGTTTACGACAAACGGCAAACGTGAGATTGCCATTGAAATAAAGAGTACAAAGAAGGGAATAGTGCAAACTTATTCTGGTCTTTGATGCTAACGCAAAACGTATTCGATTTGACAGACAAACTGAAAACATCAAGCGGCAAATAAAAGATAAACATGGTCGCGTGGTCATATCTCACGTTTGCCGTAAACGTCATTTTTAACTTCTCTATTATTGACGTGACGTACATGTTTCTTATTGGCGACCACGGTCGGAGCTCTCGCGAAAATTTTGATTAAACAGAACATCGAAAACTCTGTTGGAACTTTTTCTTTGATTATAACTTGACGCGATTTGTTCTGGGAATATGGACGTAAACTGACCGACTGAAATGGCATCCCTTGTCACTCCCACAGCTTTACTGCCTAGAGTGCAGGCAAACGAACCACTGTCTTAATAGACTGAAGTCAATTAGTTTCTTTAAAAGTGTTTGAAATTTAGAGAAGAGGGAGATGAGTGGGACATGTAGCGGTAACTGAGTTTCCCTTATCTTGTGCTCTCGCAAATGTTTACAATCTGTTGTATTATTCTTTTTGTCAGCCGGGTCGTTTCTCTTCTCTGGGAGGTGAAACAATTGGAAAGAAATGCTCGACTGTACAACGAGGAGGAAAGCCAGATTGTTACAAATTCTACCAAACTTGTGACTGTACTGAATGCGTTCATCAGGTAATGTAGGTCACACGCTTCTTACATTTGTACTTTTGGTCGTTGCATCCGAAATAATTTATAAAAGCACAATTCGAGATGGAATTTTTTTACTTAACTTGGTTCTCGTAATAAATGTATTTTCCTTTTTGCTCCGGCCAAAGATAATCTCCCCAAGGCATTCAACTTTTGCATCTTTGCGCTTTTGCAACGGAAGTTGTAAACCCAGTTGCATAGCCTCCCACGCAGTCGTTTTTAGGGGAGTCATATTTTTCTCTCCCATGTGGGGAGGAAGAACGCCAGGGTGCCCTGTGGGGAGGAGGGTAATACAGCTCTCCTAAAATCGAATGCATGAGGCTACCTGTTGCACGCAATCACCACAAAAAAAAAAAACAACAAACAAAACAAAACAAAACAATAACAACAGAAAATCTCAAGTGGTGCTGCAATTTTTTTTCTCCGAGCTAATTTGTTGTTTGTTCTAACTTTAAAGGGACTCCACCTGTGAGGATATACTGTCACTGTGTGATGATGAAGAAGCAATGGAAGGTGCAGATGTCGAGGTATTATAACTGATAGCAAAGTAAAACATTCTGCACCGGTTGCGCATGCGATGCATTGCGCACTTACCGTAAAATTCCGAATCTGATCGAGGGCTTGAATTCACCCAAAGGGCTTTTTGTGCGCTTATTATCGGAACGAATTTTGTGTTTCAAACTTGGTTGGATGTGACTTTAAAAACAACTTGAAACACTAAGAATTAAGGATGAAATAACCTAACAGGTCTCCTTAATAAAATTATCGTATCGTAAATTGACAGCTAACACAACATGGGTTTATATTCGGGCTTGTTACCGGAAGGATTCAGCGGCGACTGAGCATAGTTAGTAGAGATCTGAGATTTGAGGGGGGGGGAGGGGGGAGGTGGGAGGTGGGACTTATGGTTGTAGGGCGTTAAGGGGGGTGCGGGTTATTTTCGGAATTTCTACAGAACTCAAATGGCTTCCATCTGGAATTTCATGTAAAATTCACTTGGAGCCATCTTATTCAAGATCCGATATGTAAAGCTCACTTTGCCGAGTCGCAGTTGTCTAAACCAACCATGCTCTTGCTTTGTTTCTTCAGGTTCAAGTTGAGAATGTCTCCGAAGAGTCGACTGGGGAGGGAGATGCTTCGCAGGTAGAACAACACAACTGATCTGTTTATATTTATAATCTGTCCGTCTGCCTATTATCCTCTTTTCCCTCTTCCTTCGCCTCCTGATCATGTTTGACAGAACTGTTCTCTTGCGTGTAAGCTCTGAGCCTTCCTGACCTTTGCGTATCAGTGATTCTTTTCTGTTATAGCTTCTCATACCAATACAATTCTTTGTTTTACAGGATTCTGCTGTGTCGGGTGCACGGAAAAGAAAACGAGTGAGTGAAATCTCTTGTTTAACTGTTCACAATGTAGACTTCGTAGTACGAAATAAATTATTGAAATGACGGTTTCCTTGAGGAACCAAAAAATCCCAGTTGATTTTCCCTGGGCTTATACAACTTTATAAGAATTGTTTGAAGGGTTCTAGAGGTGGTGGGGGGGGGGGGGAAGGAGTGAATTTTCCTCCGCTGGGAAGAGATGCTTAGTTTATGTGGGAACAAGTTTTTAAAGTAGTTTTTATTTGCCTTGAAGGGTTCGAGCTCTGATCGTCCAAACAAGCAGCTCAAGAGAGAACCGTCTCCACCGCCTATCGAGGTAAGATGGACACAACAGTTTCTGTTCACAAAACGCTCAAGTTAATGAAATGTTGGAAGCAAATTCGAAGGTCTTGATAGTAAACTGAGCTAAAAATCAATACCAACAATGGGAACAGCGCCAAAAAGTCACAAGACTGACTTCTTTCCAGTCGAAAAAACGTAAATTGAAAATAGAGGAATTTACAGGCGTTTGTATTCAAAATTCGCCAATACCGTGCAAGCGAACTTTGACCCCGTATCACTTCTTGGAAAGGAACTTGTGGCGAGCCCAAAAAAGACGTCTACGAGGGAGGCTACTGTGGCCCAAGTGTTCTTCCCAAATTTGGAAAAATTCGCCGAGTGTGGCATATTCTCTTGGCTGGTTGGTTGTTTTTCTTTCGATATGTTCAAGCGAACTTATATGTACTTGAGAGCAAGATTACGGCGGAGACACCGCATGACGAGTTGTGTGGCTCTTCCTGAGGGCTTGCAAGAATAACATGACAGGCATTTGTTTGAGGCTTAGCTCTTTAATACTGTGGAGCTATGCCATAGGACAATGCCACATAAAAATATTTGTCAAATTATTTAACCTGCGCTTTATAGAGTGTTTTCATTCACGTGACTACCGGCGGTATTGGTTTATTGAAACAAAAGAAAGTATTTGCATAAAAATGGAGTTCAATTCCCAGAGGTTTTAGTTTGCGACACTAACATGGCCTTTTTTTCGTTTTGGGACACCAATATAGCCGCCGTGACGTCATGTGAAAACACTCTATTTGGGTAATGATCATAATATGAAAATGTGCTCATGATTTTAATTTGTGAATTTCAAGGCTAGACGCTTCGTGTAAGTTATTCTTCTTACTTACAACTTTTCAGTGTCTGTATGAAATCTTCAGAAGTGCTTTACTGTTGTAAGGTAGACTGCGAGCAGTCCTACTTTTTTCCTCAGATCACGCGCGCAAAACTACGGTAAAATTATGCAAATTAGAAAAGTGAGCGAGGAGGGATTGGGGAGAGGGAGGAAACAGTCGCCCGCTAAAAATCGCGCGTGCGTGACAGAACTTAGCAGAAGAAGGAGACTGGTCGCAGTCTAGTTGTAAGGCTAATGTACAATGTAAAATTCTAAAGTGTGGCCATTCAAAGAAAAGGTATTGAGTCCCACTTACCAGTGTTGTCGTTTATGAAGCTGTACAACCTGGGTGATTCTTTTTTTTTTTTTTTTTGGGGGGGGGGGGGGAGGTGTTTCTCACTTTTGAGTCTGTGGATAAAATCCTAAAATGTGACATTCAAATGCATGCTACTACCGAGTAAAACTTTTCTGTAGCGCATTTTGTTATGTGGTATAAAGTGTTCTAACTTTCCCTATAGGTGAAAAACTTACGGATGCAATCTCGGATTTTGAGCCCATGTACCTCTTGACCAGCGTTATCCGGACCGCTGGTTTAGAAGATCGTGGTTTCTTATTACGGTATCGTTCCTTATGTTTTTCAGCCGTGGATGCAGTCTGCTCATGAGCTGTTAGATTTCCTAGTGTCACGTGAAGATGCAACTCCCTTCCGACACCCTGTAGACATGAATGAATTCCCGGTAAGTTGATCTCCATGCTGTTTAAATTTAAATTTAAATTTTCTTGCTATCTTACGTTACTAGCTACTTATGTTGTCGAGTACTGGGATCAGGTGATGAACTTTCATTTCATTTCATTTCATTTCATTCATTCACTCATTCATGAGACAAATGTGAGACAAAAGTAGCAATTAAGATATGACGTGGAGACCTCAAGAAACCATTGGGCTTATATAAAGAGGTCACCTCGAAAACACGATAGAGGTGATGATGCTATATATTTAGCTTCATCTCTGTACCCTGTTGTATTTAATAAAGAGAAAGGAGACAGGTATCAAGCTCGGTTAGTAAAGTCGCATACGCTTGACAAATTCAATACATTCCCGTGTTCTTCATGACGCATCATTGCCTTTCTGTGTATCTCCCTATACAAAAACGCTGTACCACATTTCAGGACTATGTCACATGAACCAAATGGATATGACAGGCTCTCACTTGTCTCCCTGTAGAGCCCGGCCAAACGGACTCGCAAATCATAGCGTACCCACGCCTGCTACTTGCTTGACTACGAGTGGTCTCTCGTGAAACACACGCAGGCGCGAAAATCGCCTCTACCGAGAGACGCGACGCGCAGGGAATGAAATGATCGCGTTCGCCCCTTCTACTATCCCTGAGAGAACAAGAGACTACTCAAAGTATAAATGTGCGTCGACACGGGGCGAAATCTGCTTAAATACACCCCATCGCGACTGCACGCAATTCCTGACCAAACTGCTCAAATTTGATCATAGAACGTCTGACCAGTGTGCAAAAGATCACTGGTTCGACTTACGTCGGGGACTCGGAATTTCTTTTGTCCCATGCTAGTGACATGCGAAATTTAGCTAATTTACTTATTTTTGTATTTGTTGTTTAGGATTACACTGAAGTTGTAACTGAACCCATGGATTTCAGCACCGTGTATCATCGATTGGAAAACAATCTGTACACTGATCCCGAAGCTTTTGTCCGAGATGTGCGGTTGATTTTCTCAAATTCACGAGCTTACAACACAATGCCAAGATCAAGGGTATGGGTTTTGCTGATGTTTATTCGCTGTCAATCAGCGTCCTTGTTTGGAAGTCTTTCTTGCAGGACTTCATTTAGCGCACGTAGTTGGCAGGATTGTTTGTGCAATGACTAAGTTTTGTTGGTGGAGCCGAGCTAAATTCTAAACTTTGTCTTCACTCGATTCATACTGCTAGCGACCCAGAATACAATTGACCCTTGTTTTCAGCTAACAGCAGATAGGTAAAGTTACTGTGTCTGTTCAGAGAGGCTTATTTTTAGAAATAAACTTTCCAGTAAGATCTTACAAACAAAAAAGTTTTTATTAGGAGTGAATATTTGCCAGAAATATGTAAGCGATTTCCACCGAAAACTCTGATTAATGCCATATTGCTTTTTTCTCAAACTTTAATTTTCGCTTGATGAGACACTTTCAAGATCCACAACTCAAAATCGATGAGGCCGATTTCAGTAAAATTTGGCCAGATACTAGGGGTAACCTAAAGTGGACCAGTGAATCAATGCTCATTGTCAACACCGGACTAACCTGGAAAACAGTCGTTTCCTTCTAGAGAGGGCAGGAGGCCCCCCGAAGTCGAAAAGCGCTTCTCGTGCTTGCTTGGAAAGGTTAAACACTCCCACGTAGAAGCCATCACGCTAGTCTAAAATTGTCTTGGAACTCAGTAATCACTCGGTTGCTGGAACAAATACATTCTCTGCCTTCTAAACGTGATACATGTCTTATAGACTGACAGTATGTTTTGTTTGTTATCGCCTTGTAGATCTACAGCATGACAATTCGCCTGTCCGCCATGTTTGAAGATCAAATCGATAGCGTACTAAGAGACTGGTACGAGTCTGCATCAGGTGGAGCCCGCCGCACAAGACTGCGAACAATGCGGTTGTTAGGATCACAAGCTCCCAGTAGCGACGGTGTGCCCCAACAGCGCATGCCTCACTCTGGAAACCAGGCAAATTCCAGTGCTTCCTCGTCTTCAGGTGTAGGCTCAAGCTCTGTTTCACTAAGTGCTCGTGAGAACAGAACTCGCTCAGTGGCTACTCGCGCAGCGATAACTTCAGAATCAGATCAAAGAAATGGATACGGGCATCCCGTGAGGACAGAAACCCGAGGGAGTTCTCGGGCGAACGCGCAGTCCCGTTATGATCGGGATAATGATAACGTTTTCGATGATACAGGAGCATCGGAAAATGGAAGGCCGATAAGATCGACAAGATCAAGCGCACGGCGTGAACTTGTCATGCGATTTCCTGCCTCGAGGATTCAACAAAGTTCACAGGAGGAAGCTGTTTCCAATGGACCCCTTACTAGTAGGTACTCGACTCGAAGGAGCGCGTCATTAGCGCAGAGGTCTACGAGTATGAACGAAGACGAATCGGATGATGAAGAAGAGGAGGAGGAGGAAGAGGAGGAGGAGGAAGAGGTAGGCGAGGGAGGACAAGACGGGAGTGATGAAGGAGAAGAACAAGGTGATGACAGCGAAGGAGATGAAGACGAAGAAGATGAGGAAGAAGATGACGATGATGAGGAAGAAGAAGAAAGCGATTACAGTGCTGAGGACTCGCGCCATCAAACGCGCCGTAAGGCGGCGCGTCCTACGCACCGTCCAACCGTAACCGTACGAACTACACGCTCGGCTAACACGAGCGCGCGCTCCAACAGGAGTAAGGCAAGCGCGGCCTCTGCGCGAAGGACTAGTGAAACGTCGCAACGAAACGATAACGCTCCCTCGAGGCGGAGCTTACGGAGGAACTCGTCTGTACGTCGTGTAAGATATGACGAAAATGATACTGATAGTGAGAGTGACTCGGTTAGTAATGAAATCATCGGTGTATCCAGTCGCGGCAGAGTTCGTAAACCAGCTGTTAGAATGCAGGATTACGTGGAGTAAGGTATAGGACAAGAGCTCTGGAAAGTGACTGCCTGTCTGTGTGCAGTAATCTGGCATACGGACCAAATCTGCGTGCAGCTCAGTGTGGAAAGGGGCTGCCTGTCTGTGTGTGATTTGGTACACGGAACAAATCTGCGCTCACCTGTGGAATGTGGCTCCCTGCATATCTGTGTGTAACACTGGCATAGGGGACCAAATCTGAGCTACAGCTGTGGAATATGGCTGTCTGTCTGTGGATAATCTGTCATATGGGTCCGGTCACCCGGTCAGGTATTCATTCAAGTTTGACTCCAATTCTTTGGCACAACTCGCACAAGCTGAGCTCGTATTAAGCAGACGGGAAGAACTTGTGCACGAAACTCAAATAGGAATGCCTAAGCTGAACCAGTGGACGTGTGCGGTGGAGAACTAGACGAATGTGCTTTCTTGAAAGATAAACTATCGCGTAATTACAGAACATTCCAATGTGCATGCACGACTGTTCCAAGGATCATAAGATGTTTAAATAGAAGAAGGACCCTCCACAGTTATTTACGCAACTTAAGCAGGTGCGAAAAGAAAGCCTGAAGTTGCGTAAATAACTGCGAGGGTCTTCCTACTATTTAATTTTTCACCCGCAATTCAAATATACTTCATATATTCATATTCGTTCGATCATGGGATGGCTACATAAAACTTGAGGCCTGTCAGACGTAACTGCTAGTACCAGACGGTCAGTGCAATATAAATCACTATTTTAACCCTTAAGCCCCAATCACAACTTGATAATTTAACAAATTCTCCCATCTTACACAATAAGAAATATCCTAAGAAAAGTGAGCAGAATCTGCATATTGAAATTGAGGTTTAAATGGTAAACGTCTGGCATTAGCAGCTGTCTTAGGACACCGTAGGAATTTAGAGGCTAACATTTTTGCGACGCTTTCGAATTTTTTTAACATTTTGGATGAAGCAGCTGTTTTCTGCCAAAATAACTGCACTTTAAGAAACTTTGAAGCTAAGCAAATTTCAAACCAACATGGCGCTGAATTCAAATTCAAATTCCGTAATAACAGCGAGTTATAAGATGCGTGCACACTTTCGTTCAAGTTTTGAAGACACGTTTCATGCGAACACATCGCCGTAATACCAGCGCAGTTTTCTGGTAGTTGGGATTTTTGTACTTGGCGAAATTCATAGGAACTTTTTGAGTAACTTAGCTTTCAGGAACCGGTGACTGAACTGCCTGTAAACTGAAATCGTCAAACTTTTAATTTTAATCTCTCCAGGAGAAATCCGAAATTTCTGATCGCACAGAATCCCCAAATTCAGTACGCATAAACTCCTGCAAAAGTTTCACGTCACCTTCCATGTGATACATTATTTGGATTTTCTCTTTGTGTGTCATGTTTGCTGTCCATTTATGAAGAGTTTATAATTGATAATATATCGCCATTGTTATTTCTGTAATATTTTCACATGAACGCATTTCTGTTGTTCCTTCTCGCATAATGTCTGGCGATACACACTTTTTTCGCTTTTGGACGCATTGTTTTCCATGTTTTGTACGCAAAAAATACACCTTGTGAATTTTTGTATCATTCCTTACTTTTGTCATTTTCATTGGTCTAGATATTAAATAAAACAATATTGGCTGAGATTTTTGATAAAATTTCCTAAAAAAGAAATAAAGCAAAGTTACACGGAGACTGCAGTTTACGTCCTATTTCGTAAGTAGTATCCTCAATAAATCCGGTAAAAGCTATTTACCAGTTTTCTGCCCTATCTTCCATTCATGTCCAATATAGACGAACTGATAAGGTCTGAAAAACAGCCTCACGATCCGTACAGTTTGACAGAATGTAAAGACAGTTTTCGTTCCGCGTATACGGTAGCAAAACTACATCTAATTATGGGGGTTTGGAACTCTCTCCTCCGCAGAGGCTCCATCAGTGGAGAAACTTAAAAAAAAGTTGGGGAAAAAAGGGAAAACGGGGGAAATAAAAAGTCGGGGGCGCGCGGGACGATGGGAAGGGGAAAAAGCGTCCCTTCCCAGCGTCCCCCGCGCGCCTTAATATTTCTCTCCCCCAGGCTCTACTCGTTTAATTTCCCTCTCCCTAGGCTTCTGCGGAGGAGAGAAGGTTGGGAATATTAATTTTCACGTCTTGCGAGGGATGAGGCGCTGTACAAACCGTGCAGTTACTACAAGCTGTAAATAAACTTTTCGGTCCGTATACGGTAGGAAAATTGCATCTCGCGGTTCAGGGGAATTCGAGACACACGGCAGAATGTCATCGCGTGGCTACAAGTCACATTTATTCGCCTAGTATTATAATCGATTATGAAAAAAAGAAAAGAAACAAACAAAAAGAACGATGTCTGAACGATTTTAACGTTATTAGTTCGGAGAATAACATGGCAAAAGTTCAAAAATTGTGGTCGCAGTCACTGATCTTTGTCTTTGGTTTTGCTAGTACCAACCTTGCACTCCCTTGCAATAAAAAATACCAAAAATAAAATATTTTGCCAGTTCATAAGCATGAGATTAATACAGGAGCTGAAGCCTCGGCGAAATGAAACTCCTACACTTACGAACTCACAAACTGAACGTCTGCAGCGGAAGACAAACATCCGATTATCATTTACATTTCCTCGATGGTGCAAAATAATTTTCAATTGCTAATACTCAAAAATAACCTCTGGCGCTCAGGGTACTCGAAATGACGACCAGCAAACGAAGGTCAAAGTCATATGCTCATTTTTGCCGTTTGCCGTATTATGCCAAATGTTTATAACATTATGGACATGTTGGTACCAAATTTCGGTCCTGAATTAAAGTGAGACAGGTGGAAAAGATAAGTTTTAATATAAAAGGGGCCTGGCCTGGTCATTCTCACCCTCAGTTGTCAATCAACCATCAGAACGTGAACAACAAGCGTATATTTATACGGATCTTATCGATGAAATTGGCTAAGTTTTAAGAATAAACCCTGTTGAACAAATTGGAACTTGATATTTTATATTGCTGTGGTAATACTAAGAAATTTTGAGACATTTTTTCAGAGGACGCTTGAGTCAACAACTTGTCACGACTGAGCAGCGTCTAAATTTGCATCTCACGCCCACAAAGGTGTGAAATGGAGGAGGGGCTTGCCCTTTTATAGCGGAACTTCTTGTTCAAATGTGCAATCTTTCATAAAAAATAAAGTTCTGTGCACAACAATAATGCGCGGAATATATAATGATGAACGTTATTCGCGATTGTCCCCGTATTGTCGGCGATTAACAAAAACATTTAAAACGCGATTGAGCATCACACGGAAATCACATTTAAATGTGGCTTCATCTGCAAGGCCATCATTGTGGAGGTGAAAAATGCAGAGGTTTGCGGGACACACCTCGATCACGGAAAATAAAACCATCTTTTCATTTAAGTCTACTTATTACCTTTCAAGTAAAATTGGTTCGTGGCTGAAACCTCATTTCACTCATTATGGAATTCGAAAATCACGACCTATTTATTACTAGCAAAAAGTGTTTCGGCGTTTCACACCAAAAAACAGTTTGCCTATCAATTTTTTTCCAGCACCGGTGAAGAACAGGTGTCTTGACCGACGATGAACAGCACGTGCAGCAAGCGTTTCAATGAGTTTTGTTGTTAAAAATTTGAATCGAACATTTAGAAAGAGAATGAGAGAGGATCCCGACCTCCGCGCGCCCAAGAAGCGAAAAACGAGGCTTGACTGCCTCAATGGTCAGTCATGCGCAAACTGGAAGGGCCCTGGGGTAACTGTCAAACTGTAGCTTTTCAGAGGCGCCCAGTTGTCTGCAAAACAGAAATTTGCCAACGCTGGATTTTGAAACACATGGAGAAAAATACAGTGAATGTTAAACATATACTCGTTTTGGGGGGATAATTTTAACAGCAAAATTTAAGATTTATAAGATTAAATTTGAGAGAAGTTAGGAATTAGGATGGTTTTGTGGCAGTTGGTGATCATTCTTACTCAGCTAAGAGTTCTTTAAGCCCTTGTTTCACAGTCAACGAGGAGAACTAACAAACAAATGGAATGAAACTTTAAATTCCTGATCCCTTCCTGTTAAGACTACTTCTCTAAAGTTTAATTTTGAAACACAAAACAAGTTTGCAATAAAGCGCCTCACCCCATCCCCGACCTTACTTCCTTGTTGACCACTTCACCGTATAATCGTACGCTTTTGTTTACCAGCGCAACATAGAACATTCTCTGCCGAAAATGCAACCGGCTCCTAGAAAACTAAAAAGCGTAAGCTAACTAAAATGGAAATAAAGAAAAAAAAAACCATGCCGTAATGGATTCAAATACTGAATCAAAGCATGACGTACGTATGCTTATAATAGCTGAAAATTGAGAAATCTCCTCTATTCATTCACCTTTTTTCCAGGAGATAAACTGACCACCAGGAAATGAACCTTTTTATCGCACACATAACGGACTGACGCAGGAATGACGTACGTACAACTTATTTGTGTCAGGATACTCTGTTGTTTTGTGCTTTTTGTTTCCCTTTTTCTGGTCTTGTGCATCTCCGTTTTTTCCAGTTTTGCATAGCTTTCTTGAAAAACGGACCTCTTTCTCGGTTGAAGTTCATCTTACGTGAGCCACCATGTCTATTGAACAAGAGAAAGAAAAATGCGGTTACTTGTATAACTACAACTGGCGAAACGAGTACCTGACAAACGATGCGTACAGAAATCTTGTCGCTATGATTAGTATCAATTCGATTGCTGCCCTTTTGAGCATTTCTTTGAACACTGTAATAATTTTCGCCGTGGCAACACGGCATCATCTGCGATCCAACTCGAATATACTGCTGGCATGTCTCGCGGGTACGGACTTGCTGACTGGACTGATTGCACAGCCTGTATCCATCGCTATAGATATTGAGCGAGTCCTTGGCGTGGGAACATTTTGTAGCTCCAAAAGCAAACTAGCCGATATAACGTTTGGTGGAGTTTGTTTAGCTTCTTTGTTTCATCTCGTGTTGGTTTGCGTGGATCGCTACGTTGCCACTAGACATCCACTGAGATATCAGGAGCATGTCACGCCCCAAAGAATAGCGTTTGGTGTACTTTTGGCCTGGGCTGTCACCGTGTTTAGAATGACGGTGGAACTGGTATTTGCTGTCATAGACAGTGAGTCAGAACTCTACTCATCCTTTTTGAAAGGGAAGGATATAGTAATAACCATTATAGTTTGGGTTTGCTTAGCTTTTATCGTGTATACCTATGGCTATATTTACTCGGAAACAAGACGACAGAAAAAACGACTTGAAACTGAACAGCTTTCTCATGAAGAAGCCAAAAGAATGAAGAAAAACAAGAAGGCAGCCTTTACTCTAGCAATTATTCTGGGTGCTTTGATCTTGGCCTATTTGCCAACAATGATAATCGCTGTCCTATTCGCTTCTTCAGACATTACCCCTCCCGTTATGACAATACTGTGGAGTTGGTGTAAGACTTTCGTTTTGTCGGGTTCCGTTCTTAACCCACTTATTTACTGTTGGAGAATTAAGAAGCTGCGCCGCTCTTTCCTTGAGATCTTGCATTTAAGACAGCCTCAGCAAGGTCTTCAGTCGGACATAGAGATGCAAACATTAGCACAACCTCCTCCCCAGGATCACTCAAATCAACCCACCTCTTCTAAGATGGATGCACCAAGACAGGGGCCTGTTTTGCCTCGAGCAGGAAAAACCGTCCACTTGGAGGAAATCAGTGAAGAAACGAGTGATTAACAAGTGATTAAAACCGTCCACTTGGAGGAAATCAGTGAAGAAACCGGTGATTAACAAGTGATTAAGTTTCCTGCAGTTACGCCAAGAGAACAGGATTTAATCTCGACTACAGTCCTTTTTCATATAAGAACCTTTTTTACAAGAACCGCGTTGAGGTTGAGATTAACTTAAATTTAAGAACATACAAAGGACATTACCCAGGCTGAGAGTCAGTTGAGAACGTTTTTATTTGAGCCAAATTTTTTTAAGATGAACTTCAGTCAACACAGTCCAATTTGACATCACATTCTCTTTTATAGGTGTCTTGGTCAAGTCCGCACAGATTTATTGAAATACTATAACAGGTAACTTTAAAAAAATCTTAAAAAAACTTTTTCAGGCTCAAATTAACAAAAAAAATAATAATAATAACGTTCAACCTCTGCCCCCAAATTAGACAATCTTATTAAAAAGAGCGAACATGCATTTAGTCACAATTAATTTGAATAAAATTGATTCAGTTTTAGATTTAGTTATATGACTGGCTTTGTTCGCATCAGTCCGTTTTCTGTCACACTTATGCCACGCTAACTGTTCTGAACTGTTCTGTTCTTATGAACAACAAAAGAGGATCTTGTGAACAATCAATAAATTGTAAATTGGTTTCTATTTTCTATCGTGTGTCAATGCCGACCAAAGCTGCAAGGTAATCCACTTCCGTCCAATCGATTTTGAGTGACATCATTTTTCAAACTTCTGAGCCAGAATAAGTTTTTTTTTTTATTTTATTTACAGCCTTGTTTCCTGGAGTCCTTGTCTGTATTGGGGAACTTCAAGTCTCAATTCGAGAATTAAAGCTGCAAAAGAAATGTTATTGTTTGACTAATTTTTCGGATTCTTCATTTTCTTTATTTTTTCATTCTTATTCGTTTTATTAACCCTTGACATTGGTTATTGTTAGATTTAGTTCCTTAGCATATGTAGGTTTCAGGTGAGGTTGTATCCCGTTTGTTTGGGCCTGTGGAATGGACTGCGGGTGATAATAGTACTACTCACTTTGAAAAGTGGTCACGTTGCCAGTAGTGGTTATCATGCCCGACTAGCCGGGGAGACGTGGGTTCGACTCTAGTCCTTCGACTCCTGCTCGGGCAACATGTGTTTTCTTTTCATGTGCGGTGTGTGTCAAAAGTCATGTTACTTAAGGTGGTCCTGGAGGCTAATTTTCGCATTTTGTCACATATCTACATGAATCATATCTGTTGACATACTTATTCAATTTTTATCATATTTTCACATGTAAAACGTTTATGTATGTAGTTCCTGCAAAAACCATTTTCAATATGAAAGAATGAAAGGAATTTGTGAAATTTGAGCTCTCAATGGGCGTGGTTGATATCTTCCCAATTCGTGTTTTTGAATGTAGCTTAAATAGAATTCATTCCACTTATTTAAGCTTGGGCCATCTGACACATATCATTAAAATCTAAACTTTGGTAGGAGTACGTCATAGAAAAGTCAAATGGAAACGAATTACCACGAGAAATGTCATCAATGCACCCTTACGAAATATGCAATGAGGCTATGAGTCTCGCATTCGAAGCCATCTGACGTACTCGCACAAAAATTTTCCTTCACTAATGTAGTTTACGTCTGCCAAGTTTCTAGTCCATGCTATAAATCAATGAAGAGATATTGCACTGATCCAACTCCCACCTTTCTATCAACATGTATTTTTTTCTCAAAATTGCGCTGGAATCGTCAAAAAATCAGCTCGAAAGCTTTCGTCGGCTTGGATTCAATGGCAGCCATGTTTTTTTACGCCTGTGATAACAGTTTACAGCGGTAAATCATCAAAAACGGTCCTTTTTAGGCCCTTTCTTTCCTTTTACGGGGTGCTATTTTTCCCGCGAAACCAATCAGGAGAAGCGATTATAAACAATGACACCTCTGCATAGCAACGGCACCCGCAACAGAACCCCAACAGTGTGACAGCGTTGAATCAAACAGGCAAACACGTGTGATCGAAGAAGCTTGTTTAGAGAGGAAATATACGTTTAAAAAAAGGGGAAAATATGTGATGCCGCGGAGAAAGCGGTTACACACTATGAAGGAGAAGTCCGGAAAGGCTAACGAAGCTTGTGGTTCAGGATCACAGTCGAGGAGAGGGCTAGATTTTGATAAGTTGAGGGAAACTGGCTGGAGAATCACGCATTTCTCTCCTGTTTTCTCCTGGCTTCGAGATCGCCGTTAGACTGCGAGCAGTCTCTGTCTTCTCCTAATTTTTGGAGCGCGCATCTAGCGCATGATAGATCTAGCGAGCGGCGAAGCCGCATAATTTTACCGTCACTTTTCGTGCGTGATATGAGGGGGGGAAAGTACGGCTGCTCGCAGTCATAGATCACCGTTCGTTGGATTACGCAAGGCGACCCGTATCCGTTCGGCGTTCCAGCAAACCTGAAAGAAAAATATTGGAATAGCGTGTGCTGTTGGGTAGTTGGCTAGGTGGTGAAAATAAGAAATAGCGTTTATTCGTAAAATTATCGCGCCAAGAAGCAAATTGCGATATTACTACAAACAATATTAATCATGTAATAGACTGCTGAGATGTTCAAATTGCCGGTTTTGAGGAAATTTCCGGCGTCAAAAGCGTCCATGTTTCCATTTCCTAAATTGTCACCACTGAGTTGATCGCAAAAGATGATGTCTTAAGCGAAGACAATAATTTTATTTCATCCATCTAGAGATCCAGAATGGTCTCATCTTTCACGTAAAAGAGAGCACTATTGACAGATCTCTCAACATCATACTCTTTGGGGAATTGTACACGAAGACAACACAAGGATTTTCGCAGTAGGCAGTCCGTGTTTTTTTCCGCGAAAGACCCCGTAGAAACCAAACTTCTCTCGCTTATTACTCGTGAACGCTTCAGTCTTGATCTCTGAAATTTGGCGTATATGTCCCATTTTAAGTAATCTCCCATATGTTTAAAAAAGGTCATGATCCGAAAGATCCGATTTAGCCTCCAGTACCACCTTAACAATTAGATTATTAGCTCGAGATTTCTATCGCATAATAGCTGATGAGGGCGTAGCCCGAATCAGCTATCATGCACAGAAATCGAGAGCGAATAATCTAATTGTTTTAGTATAAATCTACCAGTCGTTCAAAACTAAACAAGTAAATTATCTTTATCCTCATTGCAGACGCGAGGAAGCGGCCGCCATTTTGTTGAAAACCGCTACTCACAGTGTCTATCTATCGCAGATTAGGATACCTCAGTGACCGACTATCGCGTAACGCGCAATCTGATTGGCTACACAGGTGCCGTCTATCGATCGATTGACGGCAGTTTGTCAGAGCGCGCACGATTTAGCATGCATCATTGCACAAATGTATCAAAATTTATGAAATATAGAGATTTTTTTGTGCTTCATATATCGATCACTGAGGTATGCTAAAACAATTAGACGGCTCGCTCTCGGTTTCTATCGCCTTTGATAGTTGGCTCGGGGCTTCGCCCCTCGCCAACTATCAGCCGATAGAAACCTCGAGCTCGCCGTCTAATTGTTAAATAGATAGCAAGTAGCGTAGCCAAACAGCATTCGTGATAGAACACTCGTAGATTTATACTAAACAGTGTTAGACTGTGAAATATTCACTTATTTAATCGTCCAAGATGCAACGACGAAAGCCTGGGAGCTACAATTCATTTCCGGGGAGTCCTGGGGATAGATAAAATGTTACCGCAATATTATTGCGGGCTCAGTTGTTTGACGTTTCAACATTCAGAGGGAACGAATCGAAGACAAGTTGAGATTTCATTTATCGGCATGAATTCTGCTGTAGATACTGTAGTTATGCCTACAGAACCGAGTCAGGTAACATTTTTAGATTCTATTTCGTCTAATCATCGTCAAATTTAGCGAATCATGTAAGTTTAATGTAACATTTTTTGGATTCTAGAATGGCGAGTCTCACATGGAGACCATGGTCCGCCCGGAAGTCGATAGTGGAAGCACAACAACCTCTTCACACGAGCAAATGAACGAAAAAGCACCCAAGATCACAGAAAAGACAGCAAACAAGAGTGAACCTAAACTAGTGAAAAGTAACAAGAAGCTAAAAGAAGAGGAGAAAAAGCTAAGTAAGTTGTATGTTAATTCAGTTTTGACAGCGTGTCACGTCAACGGTTTTTCTCTGTCCTTATAAGCTTAATTATATCGTGACAGCTTAGCTTCGAATGAATTCTACATTCACGTTTGAGGTAACTTAAATTGCTTACGTTTGCTCTTTTTAGAGTTATTATTCAAGTCCTTTGAAGATATGGAAAATCCGGAGTCAAAACTTGACGCCCTTGGTAGAAAGCACCTCCAACTGGTAGGGTTCGCAATTGCAATCGTGTCCGCGCCCCAACTAACTCTAGTACGATCTTGCATTTGGCGAGCTTTTGTTTTGAGCCTAATTAAGTTTTAGTATAAGTTTCGTCATTCCCAAAAAGATGGATGATTCCTCGTTAATTAGAAAAGCTGCCTATCGACAATAGACACGAAACGAGTAACAGAATATTGTGATTTCGGTTCGCAACTTAGACTCTTTGGTTGCGTCATGTTTTCATTTTAAGCTTAAGCTTAATATAATTTGCGCTTTAAGTGTGATTTCACCCTCAAACAAAACAAGTATTTATGGGAATTTCAGTTTAATACATTTATTCCAAGATACTAGTACTGTCGCTTGTTTGTGACTATCTCCGTGGTTGTCATCAAGGCAGCAATTAGGTCGACTAAAACGATAATTGATATTAGCTAACGTACAAATTGTGCTCTTAAACATTGATATCTGCATTAATATTGAATTATTACGAGATTATTACCACCTCCCAAGAGATCCAAACCATTCTTTTGTTAAAGTATTCTAGATATTTCTAGAGCTGCTGTGCCCAAAACTAACTTTAATAAGCACCTGCCATTAATGTAGATGTCAATTCCTAAAGTTTTATTCTACAGTTGTCCGTGATTGTAAAATATGTGTCATGAAATTTCAACAGTTGTAAAGCAGGCCCCAGTTGGTCAACGGGCAGATAATTTTATCCACTGGATAGTTCGCTATCCAGCAGACAAAATGTGTGCAAGATTTTCCCGATTTACCTATAATTTGTGAATAGAGTAGAAGTATATGTCAACTTTAAGAATGGTATTGTGTGGAAAACTTGCCAAAAGCATTGGTTGGAGTACATTTGTTCTGCTGGATAACGACTTATCCAGTGGATAAAGCTATCTGCTCTTTGAACAACCAGGACCAGTATGAGAAGAAAGCCTTAAGTTCCCGGGTTGGAAACAAGGTTTAGAAAACCTGTAAAAAAACTGCAACTTCAAGGGGATTATTGCTCCCCCACCCCTCCCCCACATTCCTCTGTTAAAGTCCTCTCTCCAACAAGTCCCCAACCTGACCTCTGAATTTTTGATGAGTCCCCTCTCTATTGTGGGACCCAGCGAGTTCACAATTAATTACTTACATTTATACTTCAAAATATACAATATCAGTGTTGCGGTTATCATTTATTTTTATCTATAAAAAGTAGCTATATACGTGGCTTGAGGCACATGAAGCTACTACCTTCAAAAGATTGAAACTTAAATTATTTAAAGTTTGTGTCATCATTTTTAACTTACTGTACATTTGGGCCTCATTTTTTCCCTTTTTATGTTTGTTGAAAGGCATCTGAGCATAAAGTTACCGAGGCAAGAAAGGATGAATTGGAGAAAAGGTTGGAAAAGGTAATATGGATCAAACTAAAAACAGGGGGGTCTGTAGTTGATATAATTTTTTTCAGTTATGCACTTAAACCCAGCCAAACCAAATGTTCTTGTAGCTAAAATGTCCTTTAAATTGGTCATTTTTAATGAGTGAAATCCACAGTTGCTAAACAGAATTGCAACAAGAGGTCAAGTTCAAAATAAATTAGTTGTGCTGGCTGGCATGTGGGGCAGTAACAAACTTAAGGTCTTCCACCACAGTCTATAAGTTCAAAATAAACAGGCATTTAATTCCTATCACACAGAAATCAAATGCGAGTCTTTTGTTTGTGATTGACAGGTTGTGAGGGAAAGAGATCAGTTACAGTCAGAGTTTAACAAAGCAAGCCTGGCTAAAAGCAAGTTGGAAAGTCTCTGTCGTGAATTGCAGCGACACAGCAAGCTTGTCAAGGTAAAAAGTTGTTTGTAGTACTCCTGGAGTTATACTTGCTTAAAATAGTTAATTAACTTGGGGAGGCCATGTTGCTGAGTGGTCAGCTTGAAATCTGTATTCACAGGGTCCGAAATTGCGACTGACTGGTCGCCAATGCAACCGAAAATTAGTTCTTGGCGGCCAGAAATTTAGAACTGGTTGCCAGCTGGCGACTAGCGTTTTGTCCCATCAGCATTTGACATTCCAAGGTAAAAGGGTTTTTTCTAAAAGAAAACATAAAGCTCCCGTGGACAGTTGTAGTAAAACAAAGCGACGATTTTACGATCGCCATATTTACCTGGCGCCATATTGTTTCAGCGGCTTCTCCCAATACGGATATCACGGGCGAAAACATGACGTGGCGAGATCCGTCAAGATCAAAAGCATCGGCGCTTAATCCTTATTTTATAAATAGTGACAGCCCTGCGCTGTGGGGGACTGGTTTGATCAATAAAAAAGTGTGAGGGTCTGGCACTAGCTTATTGATCGTCGTTGCATTTTCGTTCCGTTTCCTCAAAGAACAGATACTTTAATTGCACTCTTAGTTGAGTCTAGGTATAGAAAAAGGGCCTCCATGTCTTAAACATAGAACTTAATAGGATGCCAGCATACTTCCAACTAAATGGAAATAATAAGAGAAAGAAAGCCGAAGCCTTCGCAAGAACATTTGCAAGTACGCTTTTTGAGATGTAGGACTCTGTTACCGTTACACGGCTTTTGTGAGTCTCCTTTTATAGCTGTATGTACATTGTGTTAAATGATAACATTTTCTTGAAAGGTTTTATTTTGTGCTTTACTATAAATTAAGGTAAATTATACCCTGGCCAGAGGGATTTTTTTCTTTAATTTGCGGCAAATTAAGAGGTGAAGCTGCGATCGTGGCGTGGCAAGCAAGAAACCAAAAAAAAAAAACCAATAACACTTACTTTTGGCGACCAAACCCTTCCATCTGGCGACCAAAACTTTTAGGGTAGTCGCCAGTTGGCTCCCTTAGGAAAAAGTTAATTTCGGACCCTGATTCAAGTCCCACTCTGTCCACTGGCTGGAGTGGTTTCATGGTAATCCAAAGTTCAACATCTTGCCCAGACTTGTAAAAACAGCTAACTAGTTTGCCTTCTGTGTAATGGGATTTTTATCCATTTAATGTTATCATTAGCAACCAATCTGTAATCTTTTCCCACGAGTAAACAAGGGAATTATCAGGTCAGCTATTCTGTGCCCAATTTCAATTATTATGTGAGCTTTACTAGTCAATAAATCATAAAATCTGGAGTGTTTACAATAAGTTCAGTAGCACTTAATCTCATTTCATGCCAAAAGTACATGTGTACACAGTATTAGCATACTTTCATGGCCTATCGATGCAAAAAACTTGTTCCAGTGTGTCATAGACGTTCCCATGGTTGTCAAATGTCCCCATTTTAGGTAATGGGACACATGTTCCAATATGGACATTTCTAGTTCTAACCATTACTGAGTGTAATAAATATTCTTGCCAGCATATGTGTTCACTGTTCATTCCATTTGACATTTATCGACGGCAGTTTTCTATGGTCAAAAGTCAAGTGGAAAGATGAGTGGTATCACTGCCAAGTTTGAACGTTTTATGGTGTCATTTTATGGTCTATAAGAGTATAGACCATAGAAAACTTCCTTTGATTTGTTCTTTTACAATAACATGGAAAAAGAATGACTGGAATTGGCTTTATTTTCCATTGAGAAAGCGTGTGCATTACATCTGACGTCATTTTTATTGTCTGTACTCTAGACAATAGCTACAAGCCGATCAACGCACAATTTTAACAGTTGTAAAATTATTATGTAATTGTTGGTGGTCAGGAGGAGAGTCAGTTGAGAGCTCAAGAAGAAGAAGCAAAACGAAAGGAGCTTTCAGAGAAATTCCAGACGACAATCAATGACATCTCAGAACAGATGCAAGAGAATTACAGAGCAAACCAACAGTTGAAGAATGAAAATAATGAGTGAGTCTGACTGCATAATAAAACATTTTAGTTTGAATTATTTTGTTCAAAGTATAAAAGTAGGCAGACACAAGGGACCTATCCTTTGGGGCATAATAGCAGTGCCTTCACTGTAGTTTGTGAACTACTGTATTCTAACTTTACTTTCTTGTGGAACCCACAGTTGGACCCTATGACCTGGCCCAATTATTATTAAAAGGGCTAGTCCCGTCATATTCCGGCAGTTCATGTACGTGATTTGTGTTCATTTATCTTTCCTTGATTTTCACAGCCTTGCAGCCAGACTAAAAGGACTTGTTGAGCAATATGAAGTTCGAGAAGAGGTAAGTTGGTAACAAGTACATGTATGTACAAGATGAAATTTATTAATTTGCAGCCACCTCACATTTCAATTTTGCATACCAGTAAGATTTCCTTTTTCATTATGCTTTTAAAATCTTTTCGAGTGATCAGCTCTCAGGGCGATCTAAGGCAAAATTAATGTACATGTTCAATCAATCAATCATTCAATCAATCAATCAATCAATCAATCAATCAATCAATCAATCATTTTATTTCAATAATTTAAAATTAAACAAATTAGAAAAATGTACAACCTGCATATAGCAAAACTAATCGAGGCGGGTTGTATAATTTAAACTTGTAAATTATCTGCAAATAATCAAACAAACAAACAACTTTATTTAACAAGGGTGAAATATCTTTATTACTGGTCACCCAGTAGTTTTCATAATGTCCTTCTTACAAATAATCTGGTGGTTAAATATAAACTAAAACAGTACTGTAGCTGGTTTCTGATGGGCCATTGTTTCAAAAACCATGAGCCCTTTACCAAACACCAACCAACCTGAGCATTGGCTAATTTCGGTGTGTGGACAGGCTCTTTTAAGAGCACTTCCATGTGATAGTAAGGTAGAGATTACTGTACCATGCCTTTCAAGGGAAACTTCCCATTCAATAAATTAATTCAGTAAGAGGGTAGGGGTGCAAATGTGCCTAAGGAGTCTACTTGTGTCTTTGCCCATTGTTCAAAATGTTGCTTTTAATTCCCAGCATGTGGAAAAGGTATTTAAACACAAGCAGCTTGAGCTTCAGCTGGCAGAGGCAAAGATGGCACAACAGCATCTGGAGTTTGATGAGGACAAGAAGAAGACTTTGACAGAAAATCAGCTGGTTAGAAATTTGACAATTTATTATTGTTATTATGCAGTAAAAAACGTACTAATGCATTTGTGTAAAACAACTTCATAGGAAGAAAAAGATCCTCAATTGTGCAGAAGGGTCGGTGGAGGGGTCCAGCCCGTTCACCATTATTCTTCCTTTACAAGCAGCTATTATGCATTTTCCATGATCCTATAAGTGAGAATTTAAGAAAATAGCCTGTGGGAATAAGAATATATTTTTTGGTGATCACCAAGTTCACTGGTCCATTTACATGTATTGAGATTTTTTGTTTTGGTTTTACTCATTCAGTTGATCAAACAAGCTCAGGAATATCAAAAGCAGTGTGAAATTTTAACCAAACAGGAGGCAGAGATGAAATCGCAGGTAAACATGGCTTAATAGTTAAATACTGTTGGATTTTGATTGGAAAGAACTTTGGCTGTAGAGAATCACGCAGAGTTCAGCATCCCAACACTGCACAGCTATACCCAGTACCTCTCTGTCTGCCTAGGTAAACAAATAAGCACTCACAAAAAGGACCTTGACGTCCCAGTTATTGACGAAACAATTATTTTTTTATCAAGCATCAAGACATCAATGTCCTTTACTTTTTAGATGACCCTCCCCAACCTTTCAAGCTACCTTTTTTTGCCTCCCCCCCCCCCCCACCCCCATTCCACTTGCCCACCATACCCAATAAAAACTGATCAGTCCCTTGATTGGAATATATGTTTGGGATTAAGATGACTCAGATAAGTTTAAAAGGAGAGAGTTTTTAGACTGTGTCCCAGTAGCACTTCATCAGTTACTGAGATATTTGTGTTTTGTTCAATTTTACTGTTGTTACTAAACAACGTTTTTCTTCTGTCCAATTTTAGCTGGCTATGTATGCTGAGAGATTTGAAGAATTTCAGAAAACTCTGAACAAGAGCAATGAAGTGTTTTCAACGTTCAAGAAAGAAATGGATAAGGTTTGAAAGGATTGCTGCAATATTTCTTATAACTAGATGGAGATGCAAGTGACATGCTGCCAATAGGCTCCTTTTGATGTATTAAAATTCAGCTTAACAATGAGGAAAGAGAAACTGAATAATCACGTTTATTCATTTCTGTTGTTTGTGCACTCTGGACCTGGATATCAAGTTGAGTTTTAATATTTTGAAAGGAGTCAATAATTTTTGTTAAATACAGCACCTACGTGTAATGATGTTGTTGGTCAAATGTTTCACTAGTTTGATGAAGATCACATTTCAGCTCCACCACGCAGAACACAAACGTGAAATAGACCATTAGGTTTATTTTGGCGTCTTGGGCCGAGCACCAGGACCTATAACAGTACGTTATACTACAACCTAGAAACTACAAACTACAAAACTACAAACTCTTATTACATCCGAATACGGGGTAAATAACACAAAAGAGAGCTAAATGACAGTCTACAAAGAGACCACTGCCAGACGGAGGCCAGAAAAAACCCCGATGGGGAAAAAAGCAGAAGGAAATCTGGGGATGAATCGTGTTTCAAGCTCTAAATAGCCCATCCTACGAGACTTTACAGTTCAAACATCCCCACACACTTTAACTGAAGAGAAGGTCGCATGTATGACAATGAAGAACAACACACTTCAAAATACGTATACAAACAAAAAATAAAATAACGCAAGCTAAAAGAGGTGTCGGCCTCGAATGATTTCCCACGTGCTTCACATCTCTTCTAAAGAGTGTGTGCACGACGGCCATGTTGGAGGACCGAAACAGTACAATGATTTTCCTTTGGGAAATATATTCTATTTTTATGCAAATATCTCCCATTGTTTTGGTCCTCCAACATGGCCGCCGTGCACACACTCTACCGCCCTCCGTTCTACCCATGCTGCACCTAGACTGAACTAGCCCCAGTCCCCACTGCTCTTATGTCGCAGAGATATTTCATTTGTATGCACTCACACGCCAGAAATTCCATAGTCTCCTTTCTCCCTCTCCCAGTATATTCAGCCTCAACTAAAGCTAAATAGATTGAAAGTCCGCTTTGATTCAAATTGGTCCTGAGAAAGGTCAACTTTTTCCAGCTTCTTTTCCCAAAGTTTAGTGTAAATTACATGTATCATTGACTGGTGGGTTTTGCCAGAAGCATGCCTGGTTTTGCTTGATAAAAATTAAGCTTGAGTCAGATGGGCATCATTTGGTTTAGCATGATTTGCCAGTTGTTGACTAGCGCAGCTTCATTACATCATTGGTAAATGTGCTAACAGAAAGAAAGAAAAAGAAAGAAAACTCGTGAACAATGCTGCTGCTCAGTTATCTCCATTTCTCAGCGAATCTCGTTGACAATTTCGTTAACAGTTTTCTGATCGATGGCGAACTCATAGCTAAACGCGCTAAACGTTTGTTCTTCTGAAGAATACTCGTTGGTAGTGCTATGGACTATCTTCTCTTTGAACTGCGATCGAATCGCCCGCCTGATGTCAGTTTGTACAGAATGAAGGTTGATTCGCCCGCTCTTTTTTCGGCCTTTATTTATTTCCATCTCTAAAGTAAATCTGGCACGAAATCGTTGACAGTTTTTGCTGAAGAGAACCCGTAAACAATGCTGCGGACTATCTCCTTTTCAAAGGGAATCTCATTGATTGCACTGACACTTTCAATCTCGGAAGGGAACTCACGCAGGTAGAACTCACTGACAGCGTCTACTTCTAACGACAACTCATAAGAAATGTTGTAGACTACCTTCTTTTCGAAAGGGATCTGTTTGAGTGCACTGACACTTTCCATTTCGAAAGCGAACACAGGCATAAACGAACGGACAGTTTGCATTTCTAAAGTGAACTCGTGGCTACACCCACGTACTGTCTCCATCTGGAAGGGGATGTCATGCCAAGAAACGAGGACATTTTCATGAGAAACTCCGGTGCGAACGCGCCGACAGTTTCTACATTACAATGAGCAATCACCATCGCGGAGTCGGCTCCCAGTCCACATGGACGCGGCTGTCATTACTCGTGAATGCCGTAATGGTATTTGTTTCGGCTTGTTCTGTCTTCACATATATTATTAGACAGTGCTATTCTTCAAGTTAAACAAAAAAATACGCAATGTCAATCAGTCAATGACACATTTCTGCTGCGGAGCGTTAAAAATCGTCATCGTGTAATATAGCGCGCAGACAATGTTTGACAAAGCAATTTGTTGCTGCGTCACATTGTAAATTTATCTGCCTTCAAAAACTTCCAACACATTTCCGCAACAAATTGTTGTGTTAAAAGACTGTCCACACGTTACGCTACGTTACGTTATAAATCGTCGTTAAATGTTTCCCGTGGTTACTCGTGTCATAACCAAAGCTTGTGGGTCACAGAATTTGTTTCAGAGATAAAACGCGTACAAGAATTCCCTGATGTTGCAGAATCAGCCCTCGTTGCTCGATACGGCTTCCATGAAAAAAAAATTGCTAATTTCTTACCAAAACCTTCTCACTGTTGAGGAGAGAACATCTGGTAAAATCCGTTTTAATGACGTCATACTGTGTCAGGAAAGTGACACATTGCATGACTGCGCATGTTCAACATTCGCAGTCACAAAAAAAAAAAAAAAAACAGAAGAAAACATCGGGAACTGAGTGGGTACAAGAGTAAAGCTGTTCGTTTTTATATATTTTTCCGACTTCTTTCACATATAAGTATGCTAAAACTGGAAAAGGTTGCAACTAGTCGAAGATATGAGTGCGACAAAGAAGCTGTTTACCGTTCCTACTTTAGAAAAGTTCACTGAAATGAGGAAGCCCACGAACAATGTTGTTGTTTTCTAAATAAAATACGTAGATAGTAAATTACCTTTGTTAAAGCGTCGTATTTGCCACTGTACCGGAATCTGTTTTAGAAAAGTACTTCCACAGCTTATATGCCGCCGTATAAAGTATACCAGAAAGTAGCAACAACCATCTTGATGCTTTGCAAGAAAATGGTTACGTCATACAGCGTCATAATCATAAATTCGTCATTGGTGGAATTTGAAATGCAGCACGCGCTAGCTGTTCATAATTGTTCATTTTCTGTCAGTTTGTCGTCATTAAGGATAGAGAATCGATTCAGAACAAACTTTGGGAGACGATTGCAGTCAAGTCCCTTTATAGCTGACACCCTCGGGACCGCGAGTTGTGTCCTAAATAGCGAGAGTCCGTAATAGCGGGAATTTATTTCAGTCAAGCGTCTGTAATTTATTTTTGCCAGGTATTTAGCTGCTGTCCGTATTATCGGGGTGTCAGTAATAGCGAGGTGTCCGCAAGGCGAGAGTTGACTGTATTTATTTGTTCCACAGACAAATAATTATATATGGAAAAACAACAATTCACATGCACGCAATGCAACCCACTTTTTTTCCCAATTAACACTTCATTTTAAAATTCAATTTTTACGCAAATTATTTATCATCACAATTCGATTCCTTCCCTCATAACCACAATGTTTCATGCGGCGTTTGCCCTATTTGTTAAAATGGCGGATATTTCTTTTGTAAGGATTCTAATTCGATGTTTGTTTTCAATTATTCTTGTAGATGACAAAGACCATCAAAAAACTCGAAAAGGAAAAAATGACGTGGAAAACAAAATGTGAGAATAGCAATCGCTCGCTGTTGCAAATGGTGGATGAGGTAAGTGGAATTTCTAACACCGCTCTGTAAAGGAAAATTTCCCCCTTTTTTATTCTAGAAACTAGAAAGAGATTGAGCGGGAAATCGTCCTCGGAAGGTATTTTGGAATCGTTTGGTGGACGATGCTTTCGGATATCGCTAAACAATCCCAGAAATCATAGCTGCCGAAGCTAGTGTCCAGACTTCCCATGGTTGCAGGACTGGGGAATTTCTCATTTGTCAACGAAAACTAAGATGAAAGATGCTAAGAACGTACTGCTCGGTAATCTTCATTCGCCCTGTTGTTGAGATTTCATCACTTTGCAAACTTAATGTTATAATTTTAACGAACTTTTAGTCCAGCTATTTCGGTAGGTTAAACTAAAATTTAAAATTCAGACACTATTACCAACAATTTACCGTCCATTTGTTTTCGGAGCAGAGGTTCCCTTTAACAATGTTGGTAAATTTTGAAGCTAGCGTGGTGGACGCGCAATGCATGCCGTTCGACGCTCTCTTTAAATTAGTAATGGCACATGGAGTCGCTAACTGATTCCTAAATTGAAGTATCGTTAAAATTATAACGAGACGGTAATATTTTCCAATTTTATGTTGTTTTTTTTTTTTACTCTCCTTACCTATCTAATTAGCGTGATTCAAATAGAACGGAAAATTTCAGTTTTTGATCGTACTGTATCTTATTATTCTCACTCAGCGTGAAAAACAGAAGACTGAAATGGGCGCTTTACGCGCCAAGAACGAAAAACTTGAAAACCTTTGCCGAGCGCTGCACAAAGGAGCCAAGGTGACAACGTCAGAGGTGGACCAGGTATATTATAATTAGGATGATTCTGAATTACGTTTTACGGCAAAACGGCAGAAATGACGACGTGCTCATGTTTGGCCTACATTTGCCGCTCGCTGTTTTCGGTTTCTCAGTAAAATTGAGTAGTTTTGCGTTAAGCCGCCGTTAGACGTTGAAACGTTTAGCTGAAACTTGTGTGCAATGGCGTTGCGAAACAAGTTTCAACAGGCGTTGCACCGTGTAACATGGTCGGTTTCGTGAAACGTTTTCGAACTTCCGTTGCGAGACAAGTTTCACGAAAAGTAGAACCGCTTTCTACTTCTGCAACGGCTCGCAACGGTCGCAGTGGTGAAAAAACAAGAGTTTCACCGTGTAACACCACTTCGTGAAACTGGTCTCGTTCGCCTTTGCACACAAATTCCAGCTAAAAGCGGTTTCAACGTGTAACGGTGGCTTTAGCATCAAAGGTCAGAATTATTTTCCAGTATTGTCATCACGCACTCATTTTCTCAAGAAAGCATTAACGCGAATCTCACGTTTGCCGTTTGTCGTAAACGTGATTCTAAGTCTCCATAATATTAGAGCTTACAGTGTATGCTACTTTTCGATCAGTGGTTGAGCCTGCTTGACTGAGAGAGGGAAGCAACGGAGAATTCAGAACGAAACGTTCTCGCGCGTTTCTCGCGCGCCCAATTTTCCCTTCCCCTCTCCCTTCCCCTTTCTAGCGCCTGCCACGCAGGCTAGGTTAGTAAGATATTTGTTATATTTCTGAGGTTAATCGGGCACACGGGAAAGGAAACTTTCAAATGTAGCGTACAGTGAAATACGACCCGCAAAATTGACCAATCACACCGCGCGTACTAACTGAGAGATATAATAATAGCGTTTATTAAATTCAAATGAGTGGGCTTAGATCACTGTGCCTCAAATGATAGCTTTACCTGATCAATTTGATTCCACCTTACCCTGTTAGCAGCGCGTTTCATTCTGGCAAGTTTCTCAGCGTGTACGAAGTCGTTCGCCGGCGTCTCTGGTATCTCACGTAGTTGGCGGGCACGTTAAACAAGCCAGAGACGCGAACGACTTCGTACATGCTAAGAAACGTGCCGGAAGAAACGCTCTGCAAGCAGGGTAATTCCATCCCTGACTTTACCGAACGTTGTTGGCTAACTCATCGTATTTGTCATCTGATGGTGACATCTTTTTCTTTCATCGTTTCATCAGACGAAGGAGACTAGTGCTGCTTATTCTAATGGAACAAGTCAGTCTTCTGCAACAGCGGAATTTGAGAATAAAACAAACGAGGGAAGCGAGGGAAATGTGGGAGCAGGGACAGAACAAACACGTACTGTTACAGATGAAGAAACAGAGGATGAAAATGAAATACAGAACGAGGAATACCAACACTTAGAGGAGAAGCTGGAGGGTTTCGTCAGCAGTGACTCGAGCAATGCTGCTCGAGAACCTATCGACGGAAATCCCAGTAAATCTGAAGATCCTCCGACTGATGCCGAAACGTCCGTAACCGTGCCCGCTGATTTGACGAGTAGTCCCGAAGACGTCCCGAACGAGTCCGAAAATAATCCGACTGTAGACGGAAATGCATCAGGGGAAACTGAAACAAGAACACATGAGGGTGATGAGAGTTAATATTTTATGGTCATCTTGACACGTGACTTTTCAAGGAAACCGACTTTTTTTCTTGATGCTAAATCTTCTAACCTTGTAAATTTTTTAAACATTTTTGTAATCACAATGATGGTTAGGACCCAGGGCCCTGTTGTTCGAAAGCCGATTAGCGCAAATCACCGATTAAAAGATAACCGAGGTTTTCATCTCACTCGTTACAAATGTTTTTATAAGTTAATTTCAAGCTTATGGCAAAGAGAAGTCTAAGTTTAAACTAAGGAACAAAAATATTTTTAAAGAATCTTTATTTAATAGTAATTAAACTCGAATCAAAGTTCACGTTAACCCAGAATTACCTTAATCAGGCTTTGAACAACTGGGCTCAGGAGTGTTGGGATAATGTGGCTAATGTAATGCAGGAGCGTCCAACTAGGACGTCTAAGTTAGACACTTGTCGGGTATTCATGTTAACTAACAGTTTAACTGAATTCTTTAGCTGAATATTCGAAGCGGTAAGAACGGAACTAAAGTTAACTTTGCGAGAATCCTGTCCGCTCATTTGTCGTGACGAAGCGACATTTCAATGCCTCCAAGAACAAAAGGCATTGTTTTACCTTGTTTCAAGAACTCTGTTTTTTCTTGGATTGAAATACGAAATGTCTGAAACAGTTTAGGACTGCCTAAGAGACATTCTACGGCCTGGTGTTCCTCTGGTTAGGCTGTTCAGTTTCCAGTGTCTTGGCCAAACAGCCAATTTACAGTTGTGTGCTTGGTGACCTGGCCTTTGAGTGGAAGCGAGGCTGCATGGCGTTGACCTTGTTTTGTTACAAAACACTCCTTTTCATTAGAAAATCATGTTCCAATGCTAACTTTTTCTGCAATTACATATGGAAAGCACTGAGGTTTGTATCGAAAGAAAGTCAACTCCAGCTTCAACCCCACGCAAAGGCCAGCGCACAAAACACACTACCACAAAATTGGTCTACTCGTTGATTTTCCGTCTTGAATAACACGCCGAGCGTAATCTGGGAAGAGTACAAAACTTCAGATCCCCTCCCCCTTGGTAGTTTTGTGCTCCGGCTTTCCAGATTTCGCTTTCCTAAACTCAGTGGGGTCTGTGAGAGTCTTTTGATTACGCCTCAACGAACTGAGCATAAGTCGTCTCTAGTCTGTTAATCTAAAGCTGTCTTGTGACGTTCAAAATGACTTATGAAAGTGAAGTCTAAGTCAAACTTTGGTCTCACTCAGGAAGTCAAACAAAAAAATAATGTCATACAGTGACACCAGCACGGGTGAGTGACAATACATGCATATACAAAAATCGCCGGCACAGGACAGATGTATGCACCTAGTTTTATAACCCGAGGGAAAGCTATTTGGAGTGTTTCTGAGAGTGCGGATGTATTTTTATCAAGAGTGAATAGATTTTGTCATTTTGCACTGAATAAACGAAAATTACCCAGGAAGTTTTTCAATGGAAGTTATTTGATGATGAAATGTTTCCGCAACTTTCTCAGTCGTCTGCAGATGGACTTCGAAAGTGTAAGCGCTACTTTCCTGTGGTGCTATTTTAACTTTTTATTATTTTTATTTTATTATTATTTTTTTTTTATTGCATGTATGACAAGCAGGCTTTGGATGAAATCCTAAAGTGCGACCATTTAAGTGAAAGCTACTGAGCAGTACTTTGCTGTGGTGCTGTCTTTTATGCATGAAATCCTAAAGTGCTACCATTCAAATGAAAGCTACTGAGCAGTACTTTTCTTCTGTTATGCTGTACAAGGTGAACAGGCTCGAAGATAGACTTTCAAAAAAGTCCTTCGTCCGATTTGTATGACTTCGTCAGGTCGATTGCGACTTGTAGCAAGTCGAGCCGCTAGTTCGCAATATATTTCGCTCCTATAGTTTTACATCGTTTTAACGGTGGTTGTGTAGTGCATCGAATGTGTGGTAACAGTCTGTCTGAGTTATAGAAAGTTAAAAAATAATAATAATAATAAACCCTTGTACCGGACAAAAAAACAGTGCTACAGCGGCCACACTTTCGGTTTTCTTCCTTACAAGTGTAACAAAGAAGTTAGAACCACCTTCTACAGCATTAAAAATATCACGGAAAATAAACAGCACTTCAGGAAAGTACCGCTCAGTAGCTTTCATTTGAATGGCCACACTTGAGGTCTCGCCCACTGAGAATCTCGTTTCCTAAAACTTCCTGCAAGTTAAAGCATTCAAACAGATATATCTGTATTAGATTGCTCAAATGTCTTAAAAATGGCAGAAACGATATGGGAACACGAGAGATCGTTTGAAGTATTTTCCTTAAATGTTCTCGTTGGGTGCCATTGAGTACTTTCCTGTTTTGCTGTTTAACTGCTTAAATACTGAACGGTGTGTAATCCAAAACGGTGCGCTCGTTTAAATGGAAGTTATTGATGAAGTCTTTCATTTCGATTTTCTTTCGAAGTCGTTTTCTTCAGATATAAGTCGAGAATTTAAAGGTAACTAAATGTGCGTGTGTTCAGTTTTTTAACCGTGATGTTTGAAACCAAAAAGGATTAATTTAAAACTACAATTTGAAAAACAAATCTTCTTGAAAAATGCTCGTTAATTCTATTTGTACTGATTCATCATAATGGAAATTTGATGAAGAAAATCATGAGAAAATTAATGAACCCACTTTTAAGACTCCCTTATTCTGGTCAATTCTAAAAGATTAATTTTTTATAATTGTGTTAAAAGCTCATGAGTAGTTTCCCTTCAAATTTATTACTTTTCTTTTTCGCATCCGTTGCTATGTAATTTTCCGCCAACTGCAAAACTGTAGCGGTCCTTCTTCGTTGATTATTATTGAGGAAGAAGAAAAAAGGCTTTGTTTACGTAAGCTAACATATGGCATTCGATTTCCTATACAAATATTGTACTTTTTTGCAATCGAACTGTCATTTTGTGGGCCAGGTTTATCAAAATTACAAATAATGTACAATCTTGACACTCGCCTAAGATCGTGAAGTAGTGAAGTTCCTTAAAACTATATCAGATTGATTTTGATTCAGTTGTTGCGTTGTAAAAGAAGGATTGTGGACAAGCCTCCGCTTTACAGAAACCCGTGAATTAAACAAATTACTCCGGTGTAATTACAAGAAATGAAGAAAAACTGCCACGCTAGTTATGTTTATTTTGAGTAGTGCCAGTTTATTTAAATTATGTCCACATCAATATCAACTGCATCGAAAACTATTCTTCATTACTTTTTTTTCGTTTATTTTTGTTTCAACAGTGTCTATAGAACGACGCTATCGGGCGGACGCTGTTTAGATACATTGCGTATTCTGAGTTACATTTTGAATTATTAGTTGACAGGAAAGTCGGATCATTTCTGGAAATCCCTTTGAATCCGGCACCTGTACAAACAAACACTAATTAGAAATTTTCCTTACACAAGAATGAATTTCGTGCGCCCAAACTTCCTTGAGTCAGTTTGATCAAGCTTTCGAGCGAACCAGTGTGCAAGGTTTGGTGAGTTACCTTCATTTTTCGGCATGACCGAGTCTTCATCACCGCCAGTAAACAATGGCAGTTTTTCTACACCAAGTTCGTCGGTTAATACACTGGATTTCGACTCAACAGCGGCCTTGTTATCTTTGGTAATTTTCCTGGCTTTGTTTGGTAATGGTTTGGTGATTTTGGCTTTCTACCGATTTCATGTTCTTCGTACCATCACAAACTACTTTGTTGTGTCGCTGGCGGTTGCAGACATCCTTGTTGCATGCCTCTCAATGCCATGTTGGATGTATATTCGTTTATCGGACATAAAAAAAATTCCCAAAGAAGACCAGTTTCTAAATTCAGTGCTGTATTACTCGTGACAGTACATAGACATCCTCTGTAGCACAGCTTCTATTGTGAATCTCTGTATGATCAGTGTTGACAGGCACTTGGCAATCAACTCGCCCCTAACCTATAATACCTGTATGACACCGAAGCGAGCCAGAGCTTCCATTGCCGTGGCATGGCTTTTTGCCTTTCTCTGTGCGACTTTATCCATTGTAACCGTTGTAAACTCGATCATGCCGGTGGCAGGACGAGTGTACGCGATATTTATCGCCTTTACAGCTTTCTTCATTCCCTTGTTAATCCTCATTGGAGTGTACAGTAAAATTTGCTGCGTTGCTTTGCGACAGGTTCGTGAGATCCGCAACGCTCATTCTAGCGTTCAACACGGAATTCAACGCGAGCACAACATCACTTTTCGCCGTGAGCTCAAAATTACGAAGACCTTGGGCATTGTAGTCGGAGCGTTCATACTTTGCTGGGGACCTTTCTTCTCGCTTGTTGTCGTCTACGCCGTTTGTAAAACTTGCCCCGATGGTAGAGACTGGGTGGGACTCACAAAATGGCTGCATTACTCGAACAGTACTTTGAATCCACTGATTTACATGTTGTTCACGCGAACTTTTCGCTCTGCCTTCAAACGGCTTCTTCTTCGCGGACTTTGCTGCAAGTGGCACGGTGGAACTCGCTTTAATTTAAGCATCTTGAAATCGGGTAGCGTTGAACCTACTCAAATGTTCTCGACAAAAACCGTAGGGATGAGTCCCGCATTTCAGCGGAGAATAACTGGAATAGAAAACAGTGCAATACGTATGACAAGTATGGAACAAACGCAAACTTATCCTTTGCCAGCGCAAAAGGCTGACATCTCAAGTTAGCAAACTTTCGTATCTAGCGAAAAACAGGTATACATATCCATAAAAGCTGTCAGTATGGGTGGATAAAAATTGAGCTAAGTAAGTTTTCAAGAGTCTGTCAAAAATTAAGATGGAGGGCGAATCGGATTTTTTGTTGAATTTGTAACTTACATAACAGGCCGGAGCAAACCCTCTGTTCTCCATTGTTTGCTTGTTTTGTCAAAAAAACAAAGACCGATAAAAGCGCGGTATACTTGTTGTTTTGTTTACTTTCATAAGCCGATGTGTTGGTAAAATTGATTGTATAAATTTAAACGTTACAGATTTATAGATTTTTCAGCAAATCGAAATACTTTTACCCTTAAAAATATGTTTACCCCTTCGCTAAAAAGGGGATAGAGAGAAGGGCAATCGGACGCGCGTGCATGTAAATCAAGGGGCGGAATAGCGTTACTATCTTAAGAGTTACTAATAACATTCTACGCTTTTTTCACGCCAGTGCTAGTCTACAAGATTAAAGTTATTTTCTTTATTTCTATTCTTAGGTGTGAGATCGTAGCTAATGGAACTACTCTTAATTTCAAGACAATTAACCACCATCATCATCATCATCATCATCATCATCATCGTCGTCGTCGTCGTCGTCGTCATCATCATCATCATCATCATCATCATCATCTTTATTTTAACACGTAAGACAATCATTAACATGTACAAGAAAAAGATACAAAAGGTGGTCTCCCTGTGAGTCGTGCAAAGTAATATACCTTAAAATTACAATTATCATGTTCTGAAAATAAACCCTGACATTTACTGAAAATATTTCTGTTATTTACTAAGTAGGATTGTCATCTCGTAAATGGAAAGTTATCAAAAACCTACACATGAATACTATTTGTTCACACGAAGGGAGCAGGGATGACGCAGTGGTACTAAATTCTCACCGGGAGCCCCCACTCCCAAACGCCCCAGGTTGAGATAAGTTACGGGAAGAGACGAGCCCGGAGGCGGAAAGGAGCGAGAGCTCACGCAGGAAAGCGAGCCATCTGTGTCCGTTTTAACGAAGAGAGGAATAAACAGGATAAAACAGGCCTATTTATACTAAACTGGTAAATATTATGCACAACCAGTTCCCCTGAGGGTCCACAGATGCGCGGGAATTTGAATACACAGGTCTCGTCAGGAATAGGGGGCGTTTGTGCTTGGCGGCTTCCAGTGAGAATAGTGGTTCGATTCCCGGATTCGCGTCATTTGTGGGTTGAGTTTGCTGTTGCGTTGGTTGTTGTCCTCTCTCCGAGAGGTTTTTCTCTTGATACAACATTTCTAAATTGCAATTCTATCTGGAAATTGTCCTCAATTAGCGCTCATGTTTATTTTATTTATTTATATCATCGCCTGAACAATCACAAGTCAGCGCATTTAATTCTGCCTTAATTCAACGCCTATGCAGTTAAAAAACTGACCTTTTCTTGCTGCCATTGGCTTCTAGCATGCGCTTGCCACATTACTAGCCGAACACTGGGTGTTCGGTTATGTTACCATTATGTAACACGATCATTGCCTTTTAGAGGTGCCACTATACTTGCGTCTTTTTCTCCCATAAATTTTGGTGTTTTGACCTTCGTCCCTATTTTCTGTCCAGCGTTCTCGGCTCCTTTGGGGTGGGTTAAAAAGCAAACTCGACTTGTGGAGAGTGCTAGTTTCGCTAATTAGTACGCTCTGCAGACCTACATTTTGGAATATTCCGTATATGGAAAAATGAGTGATATGCGCACGGGGATTGACTGAATCAACATGATCCCGGCAGTTCACAAAAATTGAAAAGCAAATTACCAAGTGCATTCTTCTTTTTTTGTTGTTGAGATTTTGAACAACAACCTAAAGTGAAGGCTAAGGGAAAAGTTTGACCAGCAATTCAACGATGTGGGGGGAACTATCTTCGATCGACTGACATGCTGAAGTGTGACAAGCATTTAGAACAAAATATTTGCTTTTCTATGGGAAGAATTCGCTGAGACGTTCTTTACAATATGTGGTAATAGTGTTGCAGCATGTGTACGTATCTGTCAAGTGATTTTTTGACATATTTGTGCATCTTCCATGAGTATCTTTAACATATCTTTAACATATTAACATATCTTTTAAAGTAAGCTTTATGCCTTACGCGCTTAAATTACTTTATTATTGTTAAATTTAGTTTATGTACATATTTAGTATATTCTAATATAATTTGTAACGCGCTTGTCATCATTGCATGTTAAAAAGCGCAATATAAATTAATAAATTATTATTATTATGAGTAGACAAGGGACTAAAGGTCCGGCAAAACGATTGCATCATCCAATGTCAGTTGTTCACTCCAGCATTTTTGGATGATGTTAATGTTGAACGATCGAGGGGGCCAACGACATGGCACTGCTTGAAATTGTAGAAATAAATTTAAAAAGTTCAAAAAAAAAAAAAAAAAGGTGGCCAAACGAATGCAACATGTTTGATCAACAATTGAACTCAAGGGCCTGGGAACAAAATTTACCCAGAGTTCTAAATCTAAATCTATATCTAATTATTAAAAACTGGATCATTTTATAATGCAATTCCAGGGATTTGATTGGCTTAGCGGCCATGGTATATGAGCTATTATACCATGCCCGAGGATAGGGATCATTAAAATGGTCTTCTGGTTGTTCTTGCTAAGCGAAACCAGCCATAACTTACAGTATTTCTTGATTGTTTTTAATAAAACAATTATTCTACTCGCGCTTATTGGATATGAGATGATTATAGCCAACTCGGCGCTTCGCGCCTCGTTGGCTATCTATCATCTCATACCCAACGCGCGCTCGTGGAATAATTGTTAAATATCATTATGTCGGCAAAATCGTATGGGACATCACGCCAACTCTAGAATTAAGGCCCGTCAGGAGAAAAACTAGGAAACATTGTTGCGGAGGCAAATGTTTCCCAGTTAAGCCGCACGGGAAACATATATTGCGGAGACAAGAAATTGTTTTTGCCTCAGGTCAAAAACATTTTGTTTCCCAGTCACAAATTTTGCGTCCAAAACATGTGTTTCCCAGTTTAGCCACCATGAAAGTAATGTTGACTAGCTTCCAGTGTTGCTCATTAAAAATGTTTCATAGCAGCGGCGAGCGTACAACAATGGCTGACGGCGTAGTCGAAGTAGAAGAACGACAAGCAGATCATAGAAAAGGAAAGGAAAAGACGGAAAGGAATTGGAAGGACGAGGAGATTGAGCACTCATTACCTTGTATTCATGAGGACAGAGCCTGTTTGTAGGATGTAACTCTACATTTGACTAGCTCTGACTACACTCTGTTTTTTTTTTTATAAGAACGTCTAATTTTGGAGCTGAGGCTGAACGTTCTTATATTTTTTGCGATTTGAGGTTGAAAACGTTCTGAAGATGTTCTTAAATTACATGGTATACACTAGATGTATTTCAGTAAGTCAATGCAGGAAACCTATCAAAGTACATTGCCTGCTGAGATATGGGATCAAGAACTGCTGATTATGACAAACCGAGATGTGTGTCACCATTGTTAATGCTATACAAAACATGCCCTTAAGTATTTGGATAATTTATATTTGTTACCTTGATTTTATATACAGATTAGCAAAATAAAAACGTTCTTCATCGACTCTCAGCCTGAGGAATGTTTTTAATACGTTCTTAAAATTTTGGTTAAACTTAGCCTCGACGTTCTTATAAAAAAAGGTTCTTATAAAAAAAAAACAGAGTGTACATGAACTAAAGGGACAAATATGAATTAGAAGTAGTTTAACTTACTGCTAAATTGATGCACAGATGTCAGAGAAATATGGTATCACAAGGGACGATTAGAAAAGCAAATGGAAAATTCCGAGATCACAATTTATGAGGGAACAACCCCTGAAACGAAACAGAAGTCTGGCCAACCGACAAGCGATGTATTGTGTGTAGCCCTGGGCATGAGAATATGCAAAAATTCTACCCCAGAACTTCTTCGGAAGTCAGTTTATTATTATGCGCATGCGTGACCCTTTGTTTTCCGGAACAATGTTTCCTCGTTTAGCCCCCGGGGCAGCAAAACATTTGTTTGCTTCCCGCTAATTTAGCCACTCTCGAAACATAACAAGAAACAGTGTTTCCGCAACAATGTTTTCTAGTTTAGCCAGGCCTTTGAAAACAAAGCCGTGGGTGGGTGTCTAAAAATATCAAAACATTGTGTACACTGAAGGTAAACATTTAGGACGGGATCCGCTATTATTGAGTTACGATGAGTTTCTTCACGCTCAAAATGATATTTGCATAGAGTTTTGTTTACTGGATTCCAAATGATTGACCGTTGCATAATCAGTAAACTGAGTAGAAACACCAAGAAACTCGTTGCACAGTCAACAAAGCTCCCTAAAGAAGAGTACAAGTAATGAGATGATGCCGCTGGAATTGTAAACAAGAGGTGAATATGTGGCGTCACGGCAAACATAAATATATTCATCGTTATTGGCGTAGACCTTAAGGTCTACAATTAAAAAAGATGTTTGCATAGCGAACTGTCTGCATTGTTTTGATATGTCGTGTTTAAGCATATGGGCTTCACAAATGAAGGCGAGATTCCAAGCATGCGAGGAGCTTTTATTTGAGTGTATTAATTAAATTTTAGTGATCGAAGAACAAAATTGTTGCCAGGAAACTGATAATAAAAAAAAGACGTGTTTCTCGGTAGTTTTGGTAGTTTATCCCTGGAATCCCTCTGTTTGAACATCTTGACATTGTCATGAAGTTTCCTGTAGAAAATAAACAGAATTGTAAGTATTGCGTGGCGACTAAAAGTATAGCAGTTCCTTTATTGCCCATCACGTTATTATTGTTCGCATTCTTAGAGATTAATGGTTTTGCTACTCAGTTTGGTCGTTGGAAACACTCTAAAAAGAATGCATTTTTTATCCCATGCACTGTCAGTGTGTGTGTGTACATAAGGGTGTAGGACGATATTCCCAGAGACCAAATCCAGGTTGTTCGGAAACTGATCAACGCTAATTCATGATTAAAAGTTATCCGAGGGTTTCATCTCTCTCGTTGAAAATGTTTTTAAAGGCTAATTTAAGCTTATTGCAAGGAAACGTCTATGTTAAAGACAAAGAGAGAAATTTCTTTAAGAATTAGCTTAATCGGGCGCTGAACAACTGGGCCCAGATACGTTTATGCAGGATTGGATAACTTGGATAGGTACATGTACTGTAGATTGCATTAGATAAATGAAAGTGGCGGGAATATCCAAAACAGACCAAAAACGATTAAGCAAAGAAAGTACGGCAAGCAAGCAAGTGGCAAGCGAGTCAGTGAGTATTAATACCTCATTGACTCAATAAATGAGTGCATAAGTGAGTGTGGGAGTACAAACAGTAATAGTATCTTTTCTGTGTCTTATTCTTCAAAGGGAGACATTGGTCTGATCTAAAGAATGAACATCAACTAACTCAATAAAAAAAAATAATTACTACTATAAGATATCTATTGACTCACTGAGTGAGACACGATACAAAAAGACTAAAGGGCACGAAGGCAAGCTCTCCAGCGATACGTGGCCACAGTCAAGAATAAACCCAAACCATATATAGACAAGGACGTTGTTTAAGCCCTAAAAAAGTGACCATTACCTGCGTTTAAGCACTTCCAGGATCGTTCTCTGCGTCGTATGGGAAATCCAGGCCAGGTATGTCAAATTCCTGGTCTACTGGATTTTCTGCATTGTAGAGGGCACTTCCAGCGTCATTTTCGTTGTCATCGTACAGGGCGCTTCCGGGGTCGTTGTCCGGCAAAGTCTTACCAGTGACCAATGTAGCGATGACCAGTAGAAGGAGAATTCGAAGCATTAGCGCCATAACACTGGAAGGTGGATACCACAGTTTTATTAAGAGGCGCTACAGCTAGGCAAAAATTTAATCAGAATACCTAGGATTATATGCAGGTTTACTGTACATGTTTCTTTTTCTTTCTCTCTCTCTCTCTCTCTCTCTCTCTCTCTCTCTCTCTCTCTCTCTCTCTCTCTCTCTCTCTCTCTCTCTCTCTCTCTCTCTCTCTCTCTCTCTCTCTCTCTCTCTCTCTCGCTTTCTCTTTCTCTCTCATGCATGAAGAGAGAAGGTTAGAAGTAAACACGATCGAGTAAACATAAAATTAGCAATTAGCGCTCAATTAAGTTAGTCCATCCAAATAAACCTCAAAATTAACCCTCATATTTCAATATAAACGGCAATAGTCATTGACAAATCGTAGTTTTATCAGCCAACAGCCAGAGCTTCACACGACAGGAGTACCATAATTTTTCTGTAGTGTGTTTGTACGAAAGTAATTGCTCCCCGATCATGATGTTGCCGTTCCAAATTTGCTATCCGGCTGAATGTTAAAAAAGACACAACAAATACAGAACTATATATTTTAGTAAATACTATTGCTTTAACTAAAAGGAATGACTTTTTCAATACCTTAAGATCAGTGAATGTTTGACAATGTCAAGTAGAATCCTTACACGGGTATGATGATCTTTTGCTTGTTTCACAAGTGATGTGAAATTGGATGATTGTCTGTTTTTCTTTTAAGTTACACACGAACAAATTCCTTGGAAACGAACAGTTAAAAGCAAGAACGTGAAATTCAAGGTGGGAAAGCATAAAGAACTCACACGTTGCTGTTTTAATTAACACCAACAAAACAGCTTGAGATAAACTTTTTAAAGACATCTTCTAAATAAAATATTCCAATCTGCTTATTTGCGCTTTAGAATAGTTACATTGTAAGAATAGTGATCATGGTTACATATCTTGATAATGTAATTAATCAACTTCTTCCCCAAATGGCTTTTTTGTCAGTCATTCTGTTTGTTATCCTACCGATCAAAGTATAAGCTCTTCAGATTTCCAGAAAAGCAGACACGTTTGGAAGAGATGCTCCAACGTAAACACAATAATTTTTATGTGTCAAATGTCCCGCAAAGGACTAGTTCAAAATTATGAAATAAATCCACTGAAGATTCAAATGCTAATATTTTTAATAAGAAGTGAATTTTCAGCGACAGCAATTGTCCAAGTGCAAGTTCCTAGTGAAGGGTGTTAGAGGTGGGCGTTCTCTTGGTTTATATGGAGATAGCGAAGTGAGGAGTAAAAACATGAACAGGTGAATGTGAAGAAACTGTCAGGCTATGAATAACAAAAAAGAGAAGGCCACACACGGCCATCGATAAAAATGTAGTGCTTTTAAAGTGGCAAGAAAAGATGTAAGTGTACGGTCCCTTGGAAACGCCCATTCATAAGCAAGCACGCAGACTAACACTTTACCTCTTCTAAAATAAAAGACATTGTTTTCTATCCGTATACGTCAATAGAATTCTTAGCTTTGCTTGACGCCAAAACTGTTTAGGTGAACACGTTTTGAAGTAATTATGAAATATCTAGACGCCCCACTCGGTAATCAACACTGGAGAGTTGAAATGAGGACATGAATTCGACACTGTAAACAAATTGGAAAGAGAAGCTTCTCAAGTTAACAGGCCAACACTGTTTTCTATTCCTACAAATCAATAGCATTCATAACTCCACTTGATGACAAAACTGTATCCAAGCCATGAAAAAGGTGTTGAACTGGCCTAGAATGGTCTAGATGCTCCCACAAACAAGCAACGGGGCGTGAATTTCATTGTCCACCAAAACAGTTTTCGCTTAATTGCACACGGGCACATTAAACATCGTTATGTAAACAAATTCGTTTTCGAAACTGAGGTAAATGTTTTCAGGAAGAATTTTCTTTCCTGACTCGTGTGCGTAGACGGATGAACTTGCACGAGCACATATTAAGCATAATTCAGAACACTGAGTCAGCTATTAAAAGACAGTTTAGACGGTGCCGTTAACAAAACCACGTTCTAAGCCGTTTTTAATTTTGCCACCAATCATATCAAAACATTGGCTGCTGCTGACGGTAGCAAGAAGGATTGTATCCCAGACTAGAAAACTATTTATCTACTTAAAATAAAACACTTATACACAGATTTGGAGGCCCACTGATCGCCTTAAGCCTCAGCCTGAGTTAGACTTTGTTTAAATAACTTGCCCTATGTCTTGCTGGGAAGCGTTTTCTTGTACAGGAGGTTTATAATCTCATACCCCGATCTCAGTAGTCGGTTCGGGAGTGTCGAAACGAGATTAGGAGGTTTAAAACCCGGGGGGTGGGGACTCCCCAAAAAAATGGATAGGAGTGTCCAGCCCGCTTCCCAAAACCCTTAACCTTTTTATGACCAAAATCTGCGATTTTCCCAGCCCTATTTACGACCTGATTCAAAAACAGTTGGGAAAGTCTTCTCTAGAGATTTTATATCAAAAAACAAATGATTTATTCCTGATGATATGTTTAAAACTAGGATGACTATTGATTGTCATTTGAGATGTCCGCCAGCTCGTCGCCTTGATAATACCACAAGTTTCACTGCAGAATCAGTTTTCCTGGAAGCATAATTTCTTCCCGTTAATCCTTGGATTTGCGCTGTTGAAACCGTCGAGTATTCCTTAGAAATTCTCCTTTCGATTTACCGTTTCGAAAAGGTGTGTCATCCTTCCGAAAACGCGAAATTGGCGGGTTGAATATTTAAGCTTGAAGCGCGTGTGCGCCATTTTGACTGTAATCTGATGTATTTCCAGTATATTTTCGGAAGTCAAAACGTTTATCTTTCTAGGGCCCCCAAAGACCAAAAAATATATGCGCAGACAATGGATTCTGATTAGTCAGTCTTTTCTAAAGACAATTGGAACAATAGAGGACAAAAATATTCCTTCTAGGGGAGGAGAAGGGCGAACGACTGTGTGTGTAGCCCTCGGCATGAGAATATTTTTACCCACACTTCTTCGGAAGTCAGTTTATTATTATGCACATGCGTGACCCTTTGTTTTCCGGAACAATTTTTCCTCGTTTAGCCCCCGGGCCGGGGACAGGAAAACATTTTGTTTGTTTCACCTCAGAAACATAACAAGAAAAAATGTTTCCTAGTTTAGACAGGCCCTTTTGAAAACAAACCCGTGCCATATTGGTTTGTCCAAAATATGGCGCGAGACCGATCGGATCATCTTCTCACTTTTCCTGGTCTTACAGTTTCACTTACTCCTTTACCCTTTCTCTTTCTATTTGAAGAGAGATCGCTTGTGCTTGTGTTTAAGCTTTCGTCGTTGAGATATTCAAGACTTTGTACGTTCGCCATCAGCACTGTAGCTTGAGCACTCGCGCGGCAACGCGCGAAGCAAATATAAACAAGACAAGACGCTGTGGGAGCGTATACTTGGGCGTCGTTGTATTAGGAGTATGTGAGCATGCACGTAAGTTCAGTCTTTGATTACAGGTGAACGATTAAAGACACGCGGAGAGTCTAGGCATCACTTTGTATTTGCGATAAACGTGATCTAGTTCAACCGAAAATGTCACGAAAACAAAATAAAACATTACTCTCTTACTAAACATGTCGGATTTTTTAACCATGAGGTGCATCTAAGATAATAATGGATTTTGGCGACAAAGGAGAATTTGTGGTTCCAGTGGTAATGATGAATTTTGGCGACAAAGGGGTAATTGTAAGAATACCTTTTCCCCCTGACACCCCTACTTTCTGAGCTTTTTGTGACAGATCATCTGTCGCAGTGTTCCAACTTTTTCCCTTTTTAACGTGTTATATGACACGCGTGCGAAAAGACATGCGTGCGATATGGCACGCGTGTGATAAGACAAACCTCACAGTGTTATATGACACGCGTGCGAAAAGACATGCGTGCGATATGGCACGCGTGTGATAAGACAAACCTCACATATCCGATTTACAGAAAGTTAACTCAACGAATCTATTTCATGATCACTGGAAGAGGGGCAGAACTTTAATGACAAAATCAAAGCGCTCTGTGAGTGACCAGTGGATGGGTTATTTATAACTATGTCTACAGTTACTTGTTTAAAAACACGCAAAAAAGAAAATAAACTTCACTCCCACTGTTCCTTTCGATATGAAAGGCAACGCAAAGGTCGAAGTGTACTTAATGATTTTTGCGTGATTGCCAATGGACAAAACATTATGACACAAAAGAGAGTGTTTCCATGCAGGTTTTAGAAGGGCTTTAAATGAAAGAAGTTGGGTTAATAAAGTGGAAAGACACTGCAGCTCCTGTGGCGATTGAATAACAAGCATTAATCGTCCAGTTTTCCTTCCAAGAACCGCCGAAATATTTTCTTCCTTAATACCGCGTTGCCTGATGAAACTTGATACACATGAGCGATTTTGGTTGCCTAGCTCGTGACCGAAATCTTCCGGGTGTTTTCAGCGCGGCAGTTCCTTTCTGCATTCAAACGACGGCTTCTCTCAACGTTTTGCAACATAGGAAGGGGCGTTCAGTTTTGCTAAAACCCGGGTGCTAAAGTTGCGATTTTGGCTTTATCCAGCGTAAAAATAAAAATGCGTTTAGCGTTGCGGTTGTTGTTGATATAAATATGCAAATTTTCGGCGTTTACATTTGTTCCAATGAATCGATCTTATCGCTTAAGCCTGGTTCACACTTGCGACATAACGACATAACGACATAATCGCTTATGTCGGTAATGTGAACACTGACATAAAGACATAAGGTTGGGTGAAAAGAATACTTGAAAAATGGCGGAACAAATACTTGTTACCTTGAGAGGATTTTATTTGTTTCCGCGGCGAAGGCGTTGTCGACGACAACAAAGTGAAAAAATTGCTAGAAGAAAAGAGTGGGTGCGTCCAGTATTTCAGGAAGAAGCTACAAGAGCATCTACACGTCTCTTATCATACAAGGAGGCCGTGTGGCCCAGTGGTAAGGGCGCCGGACTTGAAATCCGGAGGTCCCGGTTCAAGTCTCGCCTCGGCCACGCTTGTAAATAGCCAGCTGGTTTGCCTCCTTCCAGTTGGGATTTTTAACATGTTATGTTTGATTTGATTATTATTTGTTTCCTGTTATTTCTGAGTGGAATGCCTGTAAACTAGCTTTGGGTAGCTAAGTGCATTTCCACTATAAACAAAGCATTTATTTATTTATTTTATTTATACAATATTGGATAAGTTCGAACCGCTTCAGCAAGTTCGTCTTCATCTACACGAGCCGCACCAGGGTTGCTCCGTCATATCTTCCAACTCCACAGTAGCCGCCATATTGAAAGTAGTGCTGGTGGCGAACTGGGTTCGACAATTTTTGCCGCTCACGAGTTATCTGACATGTTCTCGTAGCCCTCGTTAGTTTGCGTCGCGTTAAAGAACGTCTAATAAAGATGAATTGAATAACTTTGGTTTCACACTCGTTTGAGAAGAGCTCCCTGGTACTGTCGAAAATCTGTGAAGAATGTTTAATTATCAGCCTTAAGTAAGCGTACGTTTACAGTAAGCGTACGTAACCTGCGTTTATACCGCTGGATGAAACACAGCTCGCGTGCCGATCGAGCTTGCAATGTTTGACAAGACGAGAGAACGGTAAATTGAATGAAATTCAAAATCTTAGACACGCACCTTTGTTTTTACCGTGCAATACCAACAAAAGAAAAATTTTAATTAGCCGTGCATTCTGACACACTGCTCAGATGCCGGCGTATCATTTCACTCACTGCCGATTGTTTAGCGTGTCAATTTGGCGTACCCGTGCGTTCACCTTTTTCCCTGTTTTCCCGTGGAGGGTCACATTTTGGCTTTATCCAAGTAAACGTAAATATAGAAATTAATACGTTAAGCTTTGATTGTCGCTGCGAATTAACAAACTTTCAGTGTCTGGTGAATAGATCTTATCGCTCACACTGGACCCCGAATGAAATTTATTTTCGAAGCTTTAGTTTTAGTTATCGTTGTAAATCGAACGAAAAACTCAGCTATGGAACAAAATGATTGGTTGTTCTCCAAAAAGGTGATTTTTGACAAAACTTTGCTGGTTTGCTGTTTTGAAGGTTTTTTGCCGTAAACGTATGGACACAATAATATTGCTAACTGCAGAGCAGTCTTTTGAGCTCAGTTTTTCGGTCCATGTTCATCATTTACCATTGAAGTTTAATTTTTTTTAATCTCGTCCCATTTTACTTCATTTAAGAAAATTTAATTCTTAGCTTTAATGGTCAAACAAACGCCTCGCAACACTGTCAGTCGTTGGCATAAACTCTGACAAATTCTTTTAGTTTCGTCTTGCATACATTTCTCTAATTTTAACATTGATTTGTGACAATCTTGACAGAGAATAAACACAACTTTCGTTAAAAGCGAATCGAATGTCAAATTTGGAGTGTGATTTCATTTTCATCACTGAAAACAAAGTTTACGCAGAACATTTAAGCTTATTCGCTTGATTGTGCCAATTTGTCAAAGATAATTGTTTAGTTTATTTCTATACTGCTTGCTATACACTCGGGGAGGGTACTCCCATATATGGGCTATATGGGCTAAATAGATAGGGTATGGTTTTTGAGGTTCTCAGTCCTTAAATGGGGTATCATTTTTTCCTTATTTAGCAACGCGTTCCTGGATTAGTCCTTAGATAGGGTACCTAAATTGTATCAGTTAAATTGAAGCTTGTACGCGCCATGTAATTACGAAAAAGAAATATCTTTTTGAAACTGAAGTGTCCGCTGAAGTATTAGAAAAGCGATTTTCATAGAGATTTGTGTTTATCCGTGCACATTAGCCGTTGTTTAGGTCCCTTAATAAGGTGTCATTTTCGCGTTGGGGCCTTAAAAAGGGTATCCGTTTTCCCTTCATTTACCCTTAAATAGGGTCAGGGTACGATAACCTTCGCCGCACACCCCTATCGAAAATTTTCGGGAGTACCCTCCCCGGGGCTATAAAATATCATAGTTTTTTTTTCATTTATTACTCCAGGGTATTACTCCATTACAGCCCGAGCCGCCCTGAACCGCCCGTGATTTTCCGCAAGTCGTTCGCCCTTCCCCTCCCCTAGAAGGGATATTTTTGTCCTCTATTGTTCTAATTGTCTTTAGAAAAGACTGACCAATCAGAATCCATTGTCTGCGCATATATTATTAGGTCTTTGGGGGCCCTAGAAAGAAAAACGTTTTGACTTCCGAAAATATATCAGATTACAGTCAAAATGGCGCACACGCGCTTCAAGCTTAAATATTCAAGCCGCCAATTTCGCGTTTTTGGAAGGATTACACACCTTTTCGAAACGGTAAATCGAAAGAAGAATTTCTAAGGAATACTCGACAGTTTCAACAGCGGAAATCCAAGGATTAACGGGAAGAAATTATGCTTCCAGGAAAACTGATTCTGCAGTGAAACTTGTGGTTTTATCAAGGCGACGAGATTGCGGACATCTCAAATGACAATCAATAGTCATCCTAGTTTTAAACATATCATAAGGAATAAATCGTTAGTTTTTTTTAAGTAAAATCTCTAGAGAAGACTTTCCCAAGTGTTTTAGTACCTCCTGTACAAGAAAACGCTTCCCAGTAAGACAGTAGAGGGCCAGTTATTTAAACAAAGTCTAACTTAGGCCGTGGCTTAAGGCGATCTGTGGGCCTCCAAATCTATTTATTAATATAAGTGTTTTATTTTAAGTAGATAAACAGTTTTCTAGTCTGGGATGCAAGCCTTCTTGCTGCCGTCAGCAGCAGCCACTGTTTAGATATCATTGGTGGTAAAATTGAAAACGGCTTAGAACGTGGTTTTGTTAAACACCGTCTAAACGTTCTTTTGATAACTGACTCAGTGTTCGGAATTATGCTTGCGCTTATGTGCACATGCAAGTTCATCCGTCTACGCACACGAGTCATGAAAGAAAATTCTTCCTGAAAACATTTACCTTTTCGAAAACGAATTTGCTTACCTGACGATATTTCTCTTACCCTTGTGCAATTAAGCGAAAACTGTTTTGGTAGACAATGAAACTCACGCCTCGGTGCTTGTTTGTGGGAGCATCTAGACCATTCTAGGCCAGTTCAACACCTTTTTCATGGCTTGGATACAGTTTTGTCATCAAGTGGAGTTATGAATGCTATTGACTTGTAGGAATAGAAAACAGTGTTGGCCTGTTAACTTGAGAAGCTTCTCTTTCCAATTTGTTTACAGTGTCGAATTCATGTCCTCATTTCACTGAACTCTTCAGTGTTGATTACCGAGTGAGGCGTCTAGATATTTCATAATTGGTTCAAAACGTGTTCATGGAAACAGTTTTGGCGTCAAGCGATCCCAAGAATTCTTTTGATTTGACGTATACGGAGAGAAAACAATGTCTTTCATTTTAGAAGAGGTAAAGTGTTACACGTACTTGCTTAGGAATGGGCGTTTTCAAGGGACCGTACACTTACATCTTTTCTTGCCACTTCTTATTGACTGGTCGTGTGTGGCCTTTCATTTTTTGTTAGTCGTAGCCTGATAGTTTCTTCACATTCACCTGTTCATGCTTTCACTCCTCACTTCGCTATCTCCATATAAACCAAAAGAACCTCAACCTCTAACACCCTTCACTAGGAACTTGCACCTGGACAATTGCTGTTGCTGAAAATACACTTCTTATTAAAAATATTAGCATTTGAATCATCAATGGTTTTATTTCATAATTTTAAACTAGTCCTTTGCGACACATGAAAATTATTGTGTTTACGTTGGAGCATTTCTTCCAAAGGTGTGTGCTTTTCTGGAAATCTGCAGAGCTTACTTTGACCGGAAGGATAACAAACAGAATGACTGACAAAAAAGCCATTTGGGGAAGAAGTTGATTAATTACATTATTAAGATATGTAACCATGATCACTATTCTTACAATGTAACTATTCTAAAGCGCAATTAAGCAGTTTGGAATATTTTATTTAGAAGATGTCTTTAAAAAGTTTATCTCAAGCTGTTTCGTTGGCCTTAATTAAAACAGAAACATGTGAGTTCTTTATGCTTTCCCACCTTGAAGTTCACGTTCTTGCTTTTAACTGTTCGTTTCCAAGGAATTTGTTCGTGTGTAACTTAAAAGAAAAACAGTCAATCATCCAATTTCACATCACTTGTGAAACAAGCAAAAGATCATCATACCCGTGTAAGGCTTCTACTTGACATTGTCAAACATTCACTGATCTTAAGGTATTGAAAAAGTCATTCCTTTTAGTTAAAGCAATAGTATTTACTAAAATATAAAGTTCTGTATTTGTTGTGTTTGTTTTTAACATTCAGCCGGATAGCAAATTTGGAAGGGCAACATCATGGTCGGGGAACAATTACTTTCGTACAAACAAACTACAGAAAAATTATGGTACTCCTGTCGTGTGAAGCTCTGTTGGCTGCGTAAAACTAGAATTTGACAATTACTATAATTGCCGTTTATATTGAAATATGAGGGTTAATTTTGAGGTTTATTTGGATGGGCTAATTTAATTCAGTGCTAATTGCCAATTTTATGTTTACTCGATCGTGTTGACTTCTAACTTTCTCTCTTCATGTCTGCCTTAATACCATGATTCTACATGGGGTCTTATAGTTTGTCACTGACACTAAAGGTACAGGTCAAAATTTTCAATTTAATTGAGCACACTCTCTTGGCTTGGGAGGATTATGGATGGGAAGCGAGTACGTTTAACTTTTATGACTATCGGCTGCTTATTCCAATGTTTCGAACTTTCGGTACAGTGAGCGTTGCTCACATGTAAAGTTTAAATGAAATTTTCCTCAAGCTGTCATGATTCATGATTTTCTGTCTTCTTCAATTTTCACCCCGGAAAGAAGCGGCCAGCTGGAAATGCTTTCCGTTTAACAAACCGGCCACTCCAACAAAAAAAAAAAAAAAAAAAAAAAAAAAAAAAAAAAGAAAGAAAGAAAGAAAAAGAAACATGTACAGTAAACCTGCATATAATCCTAGGAATTCTGATTAAATTTTTGCCTAGCTGTAGCGCCTCTTAATAAAACTGTTATCCACCTTTCAGTGTTATGGCGCTAATGCTACAAATTCTCCTTCTACTGGTCATCGCTACATTGGTCACTGGTAAGACCTTGCCGGACAACGACCCCGGAAGCGCCCTGTACGATGACGACGAAAATGACGCAGGAAGTTCCCTCTACAATGCAGAAAATCCAGTAGACCAGGAATTTGACATACCTGGCCTGGATTTCCCATACGACGCAGAGAACGATCCTGGAAGTGCTTAAACGCAGGTAATGGTCACTTTTTTAGGGCTTAAACAGCTTCCTTGTCTATATATCAGATAAATGGTTTGGGTTTATTCTCTAGTTGACTGTGGCCACGTATCGCCGGAGAGCTTGCCTTCGTGCCCTTTAGTCTTTTTGTACCGTGTCTCACTGCAGTGAATCAATCGATATCTTATAGTAGTAATTATTGTTTTTTATTGAGTTAGTTGATGTTCATTCTTTAGATCAGACCAATGTCTCCCTTTGAAGAATAAGACACAAAAAAGATACTATTACTGTTTGTACTCCCACACTCACTTATTCACTCATTTACTGAGTCAATGAAGTACTTACTCACTGACTGGCTTGCCACTTGCTTGTTCTTGTTATATACCGTACTTTCTTTGCTTAATCGTTTTTGGTCTGTTTTGGATATTACCGCCACTTGCATTTATCTAATGCAATCTACGGTGCCTGTACCTATCCAAGTTATCCAATCCTACAAAACCTTGGCCCAGTTGTTCAACACCCGATTAAGCTAATTTCTTCCTTTGTTTTGACATAGACGTTTTTTTATTGCAATTAGCTTAAAATTAGCCTTTTAAAACATTTTCAACGAGCGAGATGAAACCCTCGGATAACTTTTAATGATGAATTAGCGTTGATCGGTTTCCGAACAACCTGGACTTGGTCTCTGGGCAAATCCTCCTACACCCTTATGTACAGGTACACTCAGACAGTGTATGGGATAAAAAATGCATTCTTTTTGGAGTGTTTCCAACGACCGAAGTGCGTCGAAAAACCATTAATCTCTAAGGATGCGAACAATGATAACGTGATGGGCAATAAAGGAACTGCTATACGTTTAGTCGCAACGAGCAATACTTACAATTCTGTTTATTTCTGACAGGAAACTTCATGACAATGTCAAGATGTTCAAACAGAGGGATTCCAGGGGACAAACTACCAAGGCTACCAGTAATACTGGTTTATTTCAAATAAAATGTGATAAAACTTAACTAGAAGAGTACAACAGAGAAACACGTCTTCTTTTTATTGTGAGTCTCCTCGCGACAATTTTTTCTTCGATCACCAACCTTTAATTAATACACTCAAATAGAAGCTCCTCACATACTTTCATTTAAAGGTGGGATGTCGCCTTCATTTGTGAAGCTCATATGCTTAAACACGACATATCAAAATAATGCAGAGAGTTCGCTTTGCAAACATCTTTTTTAATTGTAGACATTTATGTTTACGGCAATAACATTATGTTATTCACCGGCCGAGGGCACAGATGAATATATTTATGTTTGCCGTGACGCCACATAATATTATTCACCTCTTGTTTACAATTCCAGCGGCATCATCCCATTTCTTGTACTTTTCTTTAGGGAGCTTTGTTGCCTGTGCAACGAGTTTCTTCCCGTTTCTACTCAGTGTACTGATTATGCAACGGTCAATCAATTGATATCCAGTAAGCAAAACTCTATGCAAATATAATTTTGAGCGTGAAGAAACTCATCGTAACTCGATACTGAATGTAGAGAAGGCGGATGCGAGTAACACGACTTCGTTCTGCCCAATAACGAAATCTTGAATGAAATCAAGTACAACAGTGAATGCCTTCAGATGCGCATTTGCCTTACGATCCTGATCTATATCAGTTTTATCGCAGTTATAATAGTGGCTCTGGCTGTATCATGGAGGTAATTGATGTACTTCAGATAGAACGATTTGCGACAGGACGGGTGAAACTGGGCCTCTCTCGCAAACAGGCCTTCGTCTTGCACCTTGCGATGTAGACGGCTATTTAATACCTAGTTCAAGGGCTCGAGGCTCTATCTGTTTCCAAGTAGGCTCCTTTAGACTGCCCCTAGACTTTGGAATCTGCTTCCTACCACAATAAGATCTATTTTTAGTTTAGATATTTTTAAAATCAGACTTAAAACTTTTTGTTTAATAGGGCATTTAATTAGTTACTATAGTTATTATAATTAATTTGCATTATTGATGAATTATTGATGAATTATTTTATTATTTATGGCATTTTAGAATTGTAATTTTGAACTTTTAATTTATTTTTAATTTAATATTTATTGTAAGGCGCAGTTGAATATTTTTATAGAAACTGGGCGGTATAAATTTAAATTTATTTATTATTATTATTATTATTATTATTTATTATTATTATTACTATTATTATTATTGTTATTATTATTATTATTTTTATTATTTATTATATTATATTATTTATTTAGAGCTCCATCCTCGGTCTTGAACATTGGAAACTTGATGCATCGCTCTGTTTTCCCAGACAATTTCAGTTCAAGCTTTTCACAGAAAATGCACTCTGGAGGAAACAACCTAATGGCAGATGACGATGATTTACGGGAAGAGCGTATTGTCTAGCCTCTATCATTAGGTGTCATGCAACACTTCAAGCGATCCTGGTTTTTAGTAAACTTTTGGTAACAGCCTCGGTGATAGCCAATTGCTTCCAAATTTGCACTTGGAAAATGACCACAAATGACCTCAAAGCGTCCTTAAAAAACTACAACAATTATGATTTTACATCACTTTATTCAATATCGAAATGGCATTAGATTTTAATTGTAAATTAGAAATTAAAGATGGCCACCAAGATGGCCGCCAAGAAGGCCGCCAAAACGAGGCCTTGGGATTATCTTTAGAGAAGGGGACATACAAATTCGTTAAATCGACATCTTAAGGATTACAAAAATGTAAGTTAGAAAAATATATCACAGGGGTGCATGAGAACCCTATCATCCTACTAGACTAATTAATGAACGAAAAATTTGACTTGAAGAGAAAAAAATTCAACGTTTCGTCGCCCCGGATCGGAGTAAAATGATTTCACTTCAAGATTTTCCGTGCATTCCGGTTACCGTGTTGTTGGAAAATTCTGCCGCTCCCAGACCCAGACGTATAGATTGTAGGATTTTCAGGATACCGCCTACGTACAAACAGACAAAAAAGCAATTAGATGGATAGCCCATTTTACAGTAGTGTGCTTAGTGACCTGGTCTTGGATTCTAAGCGAGGCTGGGGGTGCCCTTGTTTTGATACAAACCTCACTGCTTTTCATATGTAGATTATACTGTTCTTATGCTAACTATTTGCATTTACACATGAAAAGCAGTGAGATCTGTATCAAAACAAGGTCAGCCCCAGCCTCGCTTTCAATTCAAGACCAGGTCACTAAGCACACAACTGTAAAATGGGCTATTAGATGAAAGTGTCACTTTAACTGAGACCAGCGATCGAGCACCCTTCTCCCTTCCTCTTTCTACCCCCTGTCACGCGGGCTAGGTTTCTGCATGGCTAGCGCTGTTATATTGAGAAATACTTTAAGTAGTTCATGGGTTAGGTTCGGCTTATAAAAAGTTCGACGTCTGAATACGAGCCGTTCCAAAGCCGATATTCCCGGCTGAGCCAGCTGGGAAGAACGGCTGAGCCGTTCCAAATTCAAACTGAGCCATTTTCCATTGATTCACACGCCGAAGTTTTCAAGTGTTTAATTGAGGTATTAGGTTTGGCTCATGAAAAGGTCGGAGTAGGAAACTTCTTGTAATTCAGGTTTTGGTTTACATTGTTGTTATAGAATACGCGTGACAGGTGATGTTATAGGTGATGTTACTATTGATGAATCTATTGCATAATTCTGTTGCACATTAAGGCACAGTTATTCAGCATTTCTTTATCAATTTCGCAAAGTAATCATGGCTGTTCCCGCCAGCCTTATAAAGCTCAGTTTATTTGCCTTGTTTTGCATTATAGCAGGTAAGTAGCATGTATCAGTAGACGGGGACAGTGTGATTGACTCACAATGAGAACCGTGCTTGATAGAGTTGTTAGATGTTGTTTGTATTCAGGTTAGTATTGACACCGCACTGTGTGCTAGCAAGATAAAGAAGACGAAAACGAATCTCCGTTTTTGTTTTCTTCGCAGAATTAAAAAGGGTTCGGGCGCAACGCGCGAGAATTCAGCAAAGCGTAAGACAAGTTCGAAAGAACCGAAATCAAAACGGGGAGCGATCAGTTTACCTTCCATATTTTCCGGATATTTTACGGATATTGTTGAAGGTGCAAGGATTTTCGATATTGCATGATGTGTCCTTACCTGCGAACACGCTCTTTAGGGAGCTTGCTCGCAGTTTGGATCTATCCGCAGTTTTAGGGAAAACGGGACGGGCTGTTGGCGGATGGACCCGGGCATATGACGAAGAACTCACCGCTGATGATATTACCCCGCAAAGGGAATTCAATCATTGGACTGTTGATTTATATGGCGTGCCAGTTTAGCAAAGAATATATTGTTCTTTGTATTTAGGGCATCGTAAATGATTTGGTAGCCTGCGAACGCAGACGTATTTCCGGCCGGAAATTTTTTCTGTAATTCTAACTTAGTGCATGTCTTGCTTTTACATATTTTAGTTATTCTTATTTGTAAGTTTTTAATTCTTAGTCAACAGGACCCCGTTGATAACAGTACTCTGTACTGAAGGTTTATCCAGTATAAATATTCGATTATATTATTATTACAGTACGTCTGCGTTCGCAGGCTAGTGATTTGGACATCCGACAAATCGAGAATGAAGAGCCAGAAGAAAACTGTGGAGTATATATCGGGAAGAGCTTCAGTGACTAATTATACCCATCTACGTTACAGATCAGTTTACAGTCGAACTTTCGCTAACCTTTCACGAATTTTAGGCTCATCAAATGTGTTTGTCGGATCGTGCACGCTTATTACAGTTTACGAATTCACCCAAAATTTTTATCACCCTATGCTAATTACACGCAATAGAATAATCATAATACGCAGCGACCGAATTCTAAATGAACTAAATTTAATGACACTCTTATTCGCACTTTTTGCGAACGCCTTCCATGACTTCTGTTTATGGTGAGTGGAGCAGATAGCCGATAGAAGCCTCAAATATGTGTGCTGTCATTGCGTTACTTACAGGCTTTTATCCGGCGCGCTTTCGTTTTCAGCGAATACGCAACAAAGACAATTTTATACGCCGATCGCGGCGAATTTGATCGCCAGCAAAGATTTTCGCCACCGATTGATGCGGACACAGCTTGGCAATTTTTTTCGCCTATCGCGGCGATTTGGCAGTTTTAAGAATTCTTGTGATAAAATCGCCCAACCTGATGGGTTGACTTTACTGGCGATTCGCAGTAATGACCGTAGAAAATCGCGGGAACGGGCACACTTGGCGAATTTAATCGCCAATATCTGACATGCCAGATATCGGCGATTTTATACGGTGATCGGCGAAAATCGCAATCGCCCCACCGGGTACACCTGGTGATTTTCGCCGATCGCGGCGATCGGCGTATACCATCGCCAGATGTGTCGTCGGCTTTACGGATTAATGGGGATAAAGGATAAAGGTCTTGGATCCTCTGTATACTTGAACGTGACAAAGACCAAAGCCTGCACAAATTAACTGATATTTCATGCTTTTATAATAATACATGACTTTTAATAATACATCGTTGCTTCTCTTGTAAATAGTTCTAAACAGTGCGACTTGACTCGACTCCATAGTTTCTAAAGAAACTGTGATGGTGCTGCTTCGTTGGAAATTGAAAACGAATGTAACTTGCTTTTAGAGCCTGTTTACAAAGAAGGAGCGCTAGGGTTACCCTAGCAAGAGAATTACCCAAGCACTCGCACATTTCTTCTTTTCTTGGGCGACGTGTTTACAAGACTTACAAGGTAGGTACGGTTATCCTAGCATCAGGGTCCCTGATCCTACCTGCCTTGTAAACGCTCTGCTAGGAATAACTCGCCTACTCGGGACAACTTTTTACTTGTCTCAAACCTTTGAAAAGTTGAAAAGAGCTTGAAAAGGCGGAACGAGTATGACTTAGCTTTCAATACCAATATTTTCACCTTCCTTCACCCACTGAGAAACCGTAAAATGTTTCTGGTGAACGGTCTACAAGCCGAGGTTGCCGACAAGCATTTCTTCTTGTCCGCCATTTTGATTCCAATTTTTCCCCCATCGCGTCACGTTATAGTTGACCTGAGTGAGAGGGTAACCCTACCTGTAAAATTTGCTTGTAAGGGCGGGCTATCTTTAACGATCTTGGTAGGGTAACCCTGGTGCTAGGGTTACCTTCCCTCCTGGCAAAAAGGCCCTTAATGAGCTTAGTTGACAAGGTAAATTGACCACAGCTGACGTTTCGAGCAGAGGGTGGTCTCCAATACAGTAACCAAGTCATGACTTATGAGATCCAGCATTTTCCATTTCCGCAATGTTTGATATTGATGTATTTCCGGTAATTTCATGTTACTTCTTCTTGCCCAATGATTGGCCCTCGCCCAATCAGCACGGGCGTAGTCTTTGTTTTTCGCATACAAATTATTGCACTCGTTCAAAACACGTATTGATTTTTGCTTAATTTATCGGAGAGATAAACAGGGAGACAACAACAGCCCGATATTAAGCGTTAAAAGTTTGGAAGCGTGTTACGTTGTTGTCCATAGACTCTCAATGAAAAACTATATAGCAATAAGGTTTTTAACTGCTCTTGTCGCTGTAATTACTGAGCGAAACCATTTGGGATTTTCAACGATAAAAGGTAAGATAATCAGATAATATGCTAATCTCTGTGGACCTGGGTCGTCGCTCCAGTGAGCGCATATAGCTACTGTAAAGCCGCTGTATAACCTGTATACTGGCAAGCATGCAAGGCCATTTGCATTATTTGGTTTTGATCAACAGAGGTATTAACATAATTTGGCTACCGTTAATGTTACCGTGTACCTTCAGGGGTGGCTTCAGTTTAACGGATGTAGCGCCTCTCGGTTAAATCACAGATACCCAAAACCCTATATCAAATTAAAGCTCATAGAACTGGGTATTCAAATATTTCATCGATTTTCCAAGAAAATAAATTTCCATGTTTTCCGTAAAGTCGAAACTTGAAGGTCCAGATCGTCGTCAAGATTCGATTGCTGACTGCGGACGTTCCCTTCGTCAGAGCGAAGGGCCAACACTCGAAATGTCAGCACTCGCATCTCTTTACGGTGCCGGCCAAATCATCATATTAACTTTGTTGTTGTTGCTGCAGTTGTAAAAACAAACATTGGTTTCCACTCCTCTCCGACGCAGCACCACAGTCTCTTTAGAAACTAACCCCTTATCTCCTTGTCCCTTATCTCTGCCCTTATCCAGTTACATCATTGAAGTGAAGCGTTTTTTTTTTCTTCAGCACTTTAAGTAAGTCAGTATTTTATCCTTTCATGAGTTTTTTTGTACAAGTCTTCTCTTTAAAGTTCTCTTTAATTTGCAAATTGAGCGAGCGAGATATTGTTTTTGCGGGTGGGTTCATAATATCCACACTGACGTAAAAGTAACATTTTAGGCTGGGATTACAAAGACAGGAACAAATAAAATAAACAATGAAACAACTCAGTAACAGCGATGTTCAGTTTCCATTAATTTCTTTTCTGAAAAGTGTGTGAATCCTAAACTAACGTCAGAGACATCCAACGTGCAAACCGATCTTCGCAGTGATTCCATTTACAGACCTCAGGCGAATATTGTGCAATCACAACTACTGTATCACGTCTCTCAGGGAACAAACGGACGGACGTAAGAATGAATAGAACTGCATTCCCCCGGGGAACTGCACGACATCATATCAGGAAATCTGCAAACATTACCTTTTATTTAGTTTATTTGCCACACACAAGTTACAATGATAAATTAATTACAATGTTACAATGGTTACAAATGATTACAAAGTTATAGTGATTAAAGTACAAGAGATAGAAAAGAAGTGGCGAGGGAACCTAACAAAAACCGTGGGGCTTGTAAAACTTAGGTTCCCTCCCAGAGAAATCAGAGAAATAAATGGTGACTAAACCTAGGCAATACGGTAAAATGAAGTACTGACAAGTCATATTTGTACACTCTTAACATAAGTAGTTGATGATAATAGAACTTTTAAGTTTTTTCTTAAAAGACGCGAGAGATGAAGAGCCAGTTAATAAAATTTGGGACCTTGATAAAAGACGGAGAATTGCCGAATATTTGTTCTACATAATGATGGACGAAAGGAGTTTGCGTGCCTTGTATTGTTATTATGAATTTGATTGTTTGTTATAGAAACGTTTTCAAATTTTCGAGGGAGAATACACTGAGGCATTGATTGCTACACAGGCGTTGATTTTTCTGGAGTTAGTGAGCAGTCCCTCTTTTTTTCGAAAATCCACGGGGAAAAACAAGCACGCCCACGCTACTCGCGGCATTCCCGCTCGCGCGCGCGGCTCGTCCTTCGAATTTCGCACTTGCTCAGTTGTTTGCGTTCTTCCCGCGGATTTTCGAGCAAAAGAGAGACTGCTCGCAGTCTAAGAGTCAGTCGATTTGATCCTCACTCAGACAAGAGTGGCTCAAGGGCTTTCCGCGTTTTATCTAGGACAAACACAGAGAAAAGAAAACGCAAGCTAACGCAATAGTCGACGCTCCTGATAGCGAGACAAAAAGGTAACGCACAGATGGGGGTCAGCCGATGAGCTCTTCACGCGCTCTCGCGCGTTCCTACTTCAGTGTCCCTGTGTACTCATTTTTTTTTTTCTGTCCGGTATCTCTTAGGTGTGAAAGGCGACATCTTTCGCAATCAAGACGACAATTCATGGTATAAAGAAGGTGTCAAGCTTGTTGAGGACAATCTCAAGGTTAAACCAAACCTCAACACCGCCAAGAGCGCGATTTTGTTTCTGGGCGATGGAATGGGTATCACTACTATCACCGCCACACGGTTTCTCGATGGACAGCAGAAAGGAAAGACAGGGGAGGAAAACGTTTTGAGTTGGGAGGTGTTTCCATGGTCAGCTTTGGCTAAAACCTACACTGTTAACCTACAGGGAACAGACTCTGCAAGCTCCGCGACAGCATTCCTGAACGGAATAAAAACCAATGAAGGTAAGGATTCCCAAAAATCGTTCAAAATATCCCTTTCCCGCGGTTTACAGGCTCAATATTAGCTTGTCCCAAGCGTTTTTCATGAAGCATACGCATCCTCGTTCCCAGCTCCAACGATATTTTGATCAGCAGTTGATTAAAAAACCGCAAGTTGTATGGGTACACCGCGTTAAAATGCGTCAGATTAGAACCATTTGGTGAATCGCATATCTGAATGTAACACATTGAAATAGTAAACAAAGATACACAGCGCCGGCCAGTCTCCACTTACTTCTGCCTTGAATCACAGACTTAAAACTGAAAACTTACAACCTTCGAGACATTATCTTTAAAGGAATTTTCTTATTTCTTTTTGTTTTCTGTCGCTCACTTGAACGTTTTTCGTGACACCGCATCGTCGCAATGGTTTGTTTTGATTTTTTTGGGAATTAAATTTTCACGGCTGGCGACTGGAATTGGAGCCATCGCGCATGCTCTCCTTTTGACGGCGTTCAGACTGTAATGAAGATTAGATTCACCTAATGGTTCTAATGGGACGCATGCGCAGACCCTTGACCACGGTGGAGCGTAGCTGGAAGTATTGTTTCAACGAAAGCAAACTGTTCAGTGACGTTGGAGCCGCAAGGAGAATGCCATATAGGAGGCGGGCTTCGTATTTGCTGTCCGCCGCCAAATCATTATTTTTGCGCGCGTTAAAATTTTGTCTTTCAATGAACAAAGTCATTAGCTTTGCAGGGCAGCCACCATATATATATATAACAAAGCCATCCCTTACACCTCCCTCGACATTTAAAGTATATCACTTCCTTTCGCGATTGTAAGCCTTATTAAATGTCCCGTCAGAGCTGTTTCATAGAGAATGTAAAATAGCATTTGCTAAGATGAAAAAGGAATTCCATTCATTTTCCTCCTGTTTTATAATTCTCAAGGGGTCCTTGGTGTCGACCAATCTGTTCAAAGGAAATACTGCGCTTCCTTAACGGAACAAAGTAAGGTCGTGTCCATCCTCGCGCTCGCTGAGAAAGCTGGGATGTCAACAGGAATCGTAACCACCACGCGCGTCACCCACGCGACTCCCGCGAGCGCATACGCGCACTTGGCCGACCGCGACTGGGAGAGTGACGCTGATAAAACAAGCAAAGCAAAAGATGATGCATCCAAGTGCAAAGATGCTGGTAAGTATACTGACCTATATGAAACATGTATACTTACTGAGAATGAAAGATCATATATAAGAAAAGATTCTGCAAGAATCTTTTCTTCTATATGCACTGACTCTAGTTATACTTCACTACAATTCAAGTTCATCTCGCCCTACAAGTAGGAACCCTTATCACTGATTGTATATGTACGCATTTGATTATGGGGCGTTTATTTTAGGTTCTTACAATCCATGACCGGATTGTACAAATAATTTCTACAAATAATCTAAAAAAAGAGCAAGGCTGATTTCACGGTCAGGGAAGTATATTTTCCAATATTTCGAAAGGCACGGTCTTTCTTCTTCAGGGTATGTTTGAGACTGACCCTGTGGCAAGATACGTTACAATTTTAAACAGTTACAATAGATACCTGAAAAACATAGGCTAAAGTTACATAAACAAAAACGTTACAATTGGAAATTTGGAAATACAACTGGAAAATAGGTATAAGCAAATAAGCTAACGTTGCAACGTGGAAGACGAAAACAAAATACGTCACAATGAGTTTTATACATAACTTAGGAAGATGAAAAACCGGAAAAATGTCTGTCTACTACAATTCATTTCTTCTTCTTCTTGTTCTGATTTATCAATCTAAAACAACGACAGCAGTCCTTTATGGTCTATACTCTTTTAGCATACCTCAGTGACCGACTATCGCGTAACGCGCAATCTGATTGGCTACACAGCTGCCGTCTATCGATCGATAGACGGCAGTTTGTCAGAGCGCGCGCGATTTAGCATGCATCATTGCACAAATATATCAAAATTTATGAAATAAAAAGATTTTTTTGCTTCATAGATCGATCAACTGAGGTATGCTAAAACAATTAGACGGCTCGCTCTCGGTTTATATCACCTTTGATAGCCGGTTGGCTCGGGGCTTTGCCCCTCGCCAACTATCAGCCGATAGAAACCTCGAGCTCGCCGTCTAATTGTTAAATAGACCATAAAATGACGTCATAAAATGTTCAACACTGGCTGCAGGCGTGTGGTTTCACTGCCAAGTTGTGAACATTTTGTGGTGTCATTTTATGCTCTATTTAACAATTATTCAACGGGCGTGCATTGGATATGAGATGATAGATAGCCAACGAGGTGCACAGCGCCGAGTTGGCTATAATCATCTCATATACAACGAGCGTGAGTGGAATAATTGTTTTATTAAAAACAATCAAGTAATATTGGTAGGCCTTGCTGATTTCTTTTTCATGAGCAACCAGAAAACAATTTACGGTCGCTACTTCTCGGACATGGTATAATGGCTCATATACCATGGCCGCTAAGCCAATTTAAACCCTGGAATTGCATTATACAATGATCCAGTTTTTAATAATAGAGTATAGACCATAGAAAACTGCCTTCAATTTTTTTTTTTAATCAATAACATGAAAAAAGTTCGAGTGGAGTTGGCTTTAATTTCCGTTGAGAAAGCGCGCGCGTTCCATCTAACGTCATTTTTATTGTCTGTACTCTTATAGACAATAACTACGAACCAATCAGCGCGCGGTAATTTTGATAGTTATTGTAAAATTAACAAATACCATAGAAAAGTGCCGTCGATTTGTTTTTTACAATAACATGGAAAAAGTACGAGCGGAATTGGCTATTTTTTTCGTTGAGAAAGTGTGCGCGTTACATCTGACGCCATTTTTATTGTCTTTACTCTTATAGACAATAGCTACAAGCCACTCAGCGCGCGGGAATATTGACAGTTATTGTAAAAACTCTTCTGCTGAAAGAAAACAGGAACAAACAAAGAAACAAAAGACAAGAAACAAATAAACTGACTGACAGACAGACATACTAGCTGCTGAAAGGACCGTTAATTAATAGGAATGTGTCAGCTATCTTAAGCATTACTTTGCATAGCCAAAAGCACATTTGTATTACGGAAAGTAGACGAAGCTATTAACAGTTCCCACCTCAGAATCTTTTGGAAGCCTGGTGCGAGTGAAGAATTGTGAGCACGACATTTTCTCGAAGTTGTGTAGTTCTTTTTAAATTCTTGTCATCTAAGACAGTTTCCGTCACAGCCCATTGTTACTGTGATTTGTTAAAGCTGTGTGACCCCCAAACAATTCCACAATCTCTCACTCGTACCAGACTCCTGGAGTGAAGAATAACGTCGCGTTCGATTCACCGTATTTCGGAATAAGAATAAGCGAAATAGCTGTTAGATTTCTCTTTTTAGGTAAACTTGGGAAGACGTATTCACAAACGTTCGGTGATAGACGATAATTTAAGATCCATTTTTCATTCCAGTAACTCCAAAAATCTCTTATGAAGGATTTCTAGTAAACATTGTAATCATTGCAATTCCTATTCCGGAATAGGGTCAATCGAACGTACCCTGTGTCAGTTTGCATATAAGGGTAGAAATGGATTCTAACTCAGCTGAAATTCTTAATACAAGGAAGACCGTCGCAGTTATGTACTCAGCGTACAATGCAGGTTGTTCATTGTTATAAAATTCACTTCATATCGTCCCTTAACTGTCTAAAAGTCTGCACAAAGTACATAGATATAAATTAGGCATTTCTGTTACTATACAGGAAGCCCCAGGAAACAGCTTTTTTAACAGTGATACAGCATTAAACGTAAACCAAGATTTTCATTTCTAGAAATGAGTGTAAACTAACAGGCTTATTTGATATTTGTTCCTTTCCTTGTATTTTACAGCTTTGCAGCTAGTTGATTTCCCGTACGGTGATGGCGTGGAGGTCGTGTTCGCGGGGGGTCGCAGAAAATTCATGCACAAAAATCAAACGGACCCTGAGTACCCGGATAAGAAAGGAGAGAGACTGGATGGAAGGAACTTGATTCAAGAATGGCTTGACAAACATTCTAACTCAGAGTACGTGTGGAACAAAACTAATTTCAACAAGATTGAAGTGGAGAAGGTCGATCACGTGTTAGGTATGTCGAGAAACTTCCTTCCTTGGTTTGGTAGTTTTAGGTGATTTCATGTTTTGCAAACTGGAATTCAAATTAAATAAGCCAAACCTTGCGAACAACAAATTCTGAGATGCCACAGGAGAGCACTATTGGTGTAAATTGGAGAGTATTGAGACAATTTGCCATCTTAATATCCTAACCGCGATTTCTCTGGTGCGGAGGGAATTACTCAGGGAAGCAAGAACAACTGTTGACATTAATAAAGAAAGATATCTCTTTATCACTTTGTCACCGCACAGGATGCTTTCAACATGGCTGATCCTAACAATATGCAGGATACATGTCACATATAATCAACCAAATGACGTAGCTCTCTTCGAGTTGTCTAGTGGCTCAGCGGTTAGAACAACTGATCAGCATGCGCAAGGTCATCGGTTCTATTCTTATGCCCCGCGCTTGTGAAATGTTGTAAACTGTATGTTTGTTACTGTTGATAATTATTGTCAGTCTCTGAGTCGAGTTTGAAATTGATGCACCAAACCTGGCCTTTCTTTCTCTTGTAGGACTCTTTGAGTACTCTCACATGCACTACGAAGTGGAACGCGCTGCTGACAAGGCTGGTGAACCGTCGATTGAAGAGATGACTAAGAAAGCCATTGAAATACTGCAAAAGAACCCGAAGGGTTACTTTCTGTTAGTTGAAGGTTTGTGCTACAGTATTTCGCGCTAAAGTCTTACCATGGTTCGAGTTTCTTTTATTTGTGAAAAATTGTTCCCGCGGAAGGCTCTCATGAGCCGTACCAAGTAGCACTGAAACGTTTGGTTGTGGTATGGTGTAAGGACTCCATGATTAAGGGCTCGTTATGGCGTATAAACATTTTTCGACAGATTTCAATTAAGAGGGTCAAAATCTGTAGTCGGTTGGGCGTCTGAACCGGGTTTAAGGTGCCAACTGTTGTAAGTCGTTTAAGTTAAGAGAATAAGGAATCCCTCCAACAGTTTTTCGGGTTCTTGGGTTGTGATTGGCTGGTTGAGACGAAGCAAATGTGCTGGAATTAACAAATGAGAAGATTAAATTTATTGAGAAACAAAATGTTGAAACGTCACGTACAGAGGAAACAACATACCGACAAAATTTTAAAACAGAAGTATTATAGAGATATGCCTCATTTACAAATTCATGCCCCCCTCCCCTCTCCCCCCACCCCACCCTTTTCACAGTCACTATCTCTGTCTTTTTCCTCTTATTTCCAGCGGGGCGTATTGACCATGGACACCATGATGGCAAGGCTGTCAAAGCTTTAACTGATGCAGTTGCTATGAATAAAGCGGTTGCCCGCTCGCTGGAAATGGTAAAGAAAGGTAAATATTTTGACTCATGAGAATTCATTTTAATGGTTTTCGGCCAAACATGGAGCTGTTCACACCTACCAGTTATCCGAGATAGATTTGGGTACATTATGAATTAAGAGTGAACACTTAAGGATTTATCTAAATTGGTTAATGTGCATGGCTCCAAACCTCCACTTTCTTTCGTCTCAAAGCCGGCAAAAGTTCGCAGCTCTTAAAACGGCTCAAACACAGGATTGGCTGAAAAAAAAAATAGAGAACAATGGACAAACACCGTAAATAATGGAGCTAACCCCTGAAACAGTAGAGCTATGTGATACCAAAAAAAATTTCGGGTGACAAAAAGTCATCCAAGGCCGCAGCACAACTTTTATCAGTGATCCTATCCCGCAATTTCTTATCCTTTTTAGCGAGGATGTTCTGAAAAGAAAAATCTTAACAGCAGCCAAGCTTAAACGCTCTTTTCAAAACCTTGTCACCACGGCTTAAATACTTATCATAATACGCAGAACCCAAACTTCTACAACATATGCAAATGTGGATAGAATAAGACAAATGAAAAGGAGATGAAGTTGATCCTTCAGTAAACTATAGAATTAGCAAACGCGTAAAATGTACAATCAATGCAGGTCCTACGAAATCAGAGGTAAAAAAAGAGCTACGTACTCTGATCATTTTAGCGTACTCATGGGAGGGGTTTACTCCTAGGAATTTTTGGTGGGGATGTGTGGTGCGGTTCTTTAAACGCTGAGCCCATATCAGACCAAAATATGTAATTTTCTGGTAGAGGGTACTCCCCTACATAAGGAACATATATGTATGGTACTAAAGGGTATGGGTTTTGAGCCGTTTTAATCTGACGTCATAGGTTACGCATATTAATTATTTTGGTCTGAAAGTCTGAAAACAGGTATGGATTTTACAGAAACGGCTATGGATTGTAGAAACCTGGTCTGAAAATGAATATGAATTTTAGACTCCAGGTTTCAAAAAAATTCCCTCGGGAGCGTACTATCCATCATAGGTTTAAGTTTTCGCACTTTCTCAGCGATTTTCGCTAAATGCTTTTAATGATTTTCAAATTTAATAACTACTTAGTCAACCGATTTAGAAAAAAAATATATTCATTTGCATCTCCTTCGTCCTACAGAAGAAACACTGATAACGGTAACCGCTGACCACTCTCATGTCTTCACAATCGGTGGATACCCCAAGCGTGGGAACCCTGTGTTTGGTTTGATTAGGAAAGTGGAAAATGAGTTGGCTGTGGACACCCAGAACAGGACATACACTACTCTAGGCTATATGGACGGACCAGGCGGGCTGAACGGGTCTAGACCGGACTTGCGCAATGTGGATACCGCTGACAAGGATTATTTACAGCAGGCCACTGTTTTACTTGATTATGAAAGTCATGGATCTGAGGATGTTGGTAAGAGTGTTGGCTAACTTTATCATTTTAACCTCAATATCGACATGCATATTCTCCGAAGTGTTCATTTATTTCTTACCAATACTAGTTGGGAGAATTTGTTTAAGCATCAAGACATTTTACTTTGGATGATCATTTTCTTGATTCTCCTGACCCGTCTGTGTCATCAAGTAGTCATATTATAATGAGAAGTTCGATGTTGGTCAGTACTGAGGCTCAAATGGTTAAGGGTTTACTTCCGCAGTTTTGAAGTATGTACACGAGCTCGCGTTTACAAAAAAGCCGCTCATTAAAATGGAAGTCAATGAACAGGAGCTTATATCAATCGCGGATTTTATAATTGGCTGATAAGGAGGCGGCGTGGCCCAGTGGTAAGGGCGCCGGACTTGAAATCCGGAGGTCCCGGGTTCAAGTCCCGCCTCGGCCACGCTTGTAAATAGCCAGCTGGTTTGCCTCCTGCCAGTTGGGATTTTTAACATGTTATGTTTGATTTGATTATTATTTGTTTCCTGTTATTTCTGAGTGGAATGCCTGTAAACTAGCTTTGGTGCATTTCCACTATAAACAAAGCATTTATTTATTTTTTATTAAGAATTTGTCTTAGTGTTCGTTTGCTTGTTTCTTTGTTCTTTTTTAGTTTTAACCTATATAACAATATTGGATGTTTCTTTGCTCGTGTTTGTTTTTCTTTTGCAAAGTTGAACTGGCAAAACCCACCCTACCTTACGCGTACGACTGTAATAAATTCTCAGTTGTTGTCTTTGTATCTTAATATTGCTTTTATCAGTAAGGCCTGGGGCAAACGTCGAATCTTAGTCGAACTTAATTCGTCGAACCTATTAATTTTGAAATAGGCGCATGAATGGTGCGACTATTGCCGCAGTTAAGTTCGACTCAAATTAATTGGTTCGACTCCAGTATAAGTTCGACTTGCCAAGTCGGATAATGCGACAGTGGTTCGGCGTTACAGCAAACGCCGTTCTTAACACGCGCTGAACTCAATTCATAAATCATGCAAATTACAATCAAAGGCTCCTGTGAGCCAACTCGTGAATGCAGATGACACATAGTAATTGAAATTTAGACGGCTACGGAAACTTCCTTGAAAGCTAAAAGAAATTATATCTTTGCCCGATTATGTAACGAAAAATAACCATTCTTGTACTATAAAAATGATTGTCAAACTGTTCTCTACAGATTTAATAAGATTATTTTGATGCGCCGATTAAAAAAAAAATCACGTGTCTTTTTTTTTTTCAAAGTTCATAGAAGCACGCCATGTGCAGCTACGTCATGCAAATTCGTGTCCCCGATAGTCCGGGGCTACTGGATTTTGCGATCGGGCTACTGGATTCTGACCATCACCTGCCCGGCAAGTGAAGTTTTTTTGGGAATTAAAATTACAAAATTACTGTAGGGCAAGCCGATCTCACAAAGGGAAATATGTTCAACAAAGTATCGCATTACATTTCATGCCCGACATAAATGCGTGAAATTTTTCCTTTGGAGTTCAGTCCACGCAATCGTCAAGTAAAAATAATGAAGTATGACAAGCTCTTGCTAAATAAGAATTATTTATCGACCGCGTCCTTTTGCTTTCCCATAAATTACCAGTTGTAAATTTCGAAAATGAAACATTTTTTCCCTTTGAAACCTCTATGAAAGCTGACAAGATCTTAAAGTGTTCATTTGCATAATTTTGTTTACGACGTCAATGATGCGTGACATTGCACGTTCCACTTTCGCGTGAAAACTGACAAATTAAATTATTTTTTAATTAAATTATTTCTAAATTACATTATTTTTAATTCTTAAAAGAAACCGCACTTTGTAGAAAAAAACGAAAAAACCTATAACTTTGCTCAGATTCAACGAAAAATCTCAATTCTTACACTAAAATGATTGTCAAATTATTCTCTACAGAATGAATGAGAGAATTTTGACGCGTCGTGAAAAAAAATTTTCACGTTTTTTTTTCACTAATTGAGTTTACGACCCCGGACTTTCTGAAAAACTAAAAAAAACTTGTAACTTTGCTCAGATTGAACGAAAAATCTCCATTCTTGCACTGAATGATCGTCAAATTATTCTCTACATATTGAATAAGAATTTCCTGATGCGCCGTGAACAATAAATGTTCGTGTGTTTTTTTCCACTAATTGAATTTAAAACTCATTCACTGCGCACGCCCGAAAGTTAACGACAAAACCGACCGACCGACCAAGTCAAAAGTCACCTATCGCTATAACTCGTTCATTGCGCTACGCGCATTCACGAGTTAAAAATAATTGATTCAAATGTGATGGACTGCGCAAACGTCACAAAAATACCGACTCCCCCATCTGCCAGACACTATTTCCCCTCCTGACGAGCATGCGCTGTAAAAAGACAATTTCGCGACCAGATATGGCGAGCTATCGAAAGTCATTAGGGAGCTTAAGATCCGACGACGGCGGGTGTCTGCGACGGCAGCTGTGACCGTGGAAAACTGGGGAGAGCCCGCCGTCGTAAGGCGTGAAAAGTAAACCTTAAGAAACCGACCGGAGGACGGCTACGAGTTGAAGAAAGGGTTCAATAATTTTTATTGTAGTTAAAGCTTCGTTTAGATTGGCTCGTGACCCTCTCCTTGAAAGCTTCGACGACGGAGAAATTTCAGAGGGCGGATTTCTTCTCTTGTACGATTAAAATAAGTCGAAAAATCCAGATTTTTCTTTTTCTTCTACCCATTCCATAAAGATTCTGCCATTTAAAATTACATATTTTCAATGCAGGTAACAAGACAACATGTAAATATGCATACAGACAATTCCAAACCAGATTTAAAACAAACTTGTAAATATAACAATTCGTTAAATCATCGCACCATTCCAGAGCCATAATCACGTCGTGCCACGACATGATTATGACTTAATGGAATATAGTTGAAATATTGTATCTTCTTCATTAAATGTTGCATAGACCAAAACTTGGTTCTGCGATGATTCCTTCGCCTTTTTCCTTGTTAATTCAAAACTGTCGGATGGATCTGGATCAAAACAAGCTCGATTTTGTGTTGTCAACAAACTGAGCCGAGATTAATGTTGAATGTTGACTCGTTATTTCGATGAAGGACGACTCGTCTAATTTAGCTACAACACAACAGAATTCAAACAGGGTATTTAATGATTGACTTTAATACATATTCCTAACAGTACATCAAGAAAAAAAGAAAACTTACTGGTTGTGGTTTGCAATTGGCGGCTTCGTGACAGAGCCACAGCGGCTTTCCATGTGGTCATCGACAGCCCGCCAACATCGACAAAATGAAACGGAGATTAATCCTTTAAAAATCTTTTTCTCTTCATGAAATACTCAAATAAAACGATCCACTAAAATTGAAAAACCTTTAACTATCGAAAGTATCAAAGAATTTCGCCGAATAAGACCTAAAATGGGATTATTTTACTCACGTTTTAGACGCGACTGCAAACTCGGCATTTTGACGTCGTAAACAACCCCGCTACGGCGGGAAACTTTTCACGACGGCTGTCCGGAAGTTATCCGGAGGTTTTCTTGTGTGCTGATTCCATTTTCAATGTGTTTACTTGACTCTGACGAAAGCAAAGTCAAATACTCACCCCTATATGGACGGGGAAGCAAAGTGACGATTTTGGTAGGTCGCCATTTTCAATCACGAATGTTGCCATTCGAAAGAGCGTCCAAAAAAAACTTGGTTGGGACACATTTTTTTTAGAAATTATCGACCTAACCAAAAGTGCACTTTTTGATGGGCCTACCCTTACTTTTTTTACTTCCGCCCGCCGTTATAGACACCCGCCGTCGTCGGATATTGCTGACGTCGCACAGCGTAATGGGAATTTGTTTTTCGTGTTTCATGAACACAAAATATAAATGATTGAAATGCGAATCGATTGCCTATTTGCAATAAATGCTCAGTGTTTGAGTCTTCACTTTCTATTTTTCGCATTTAATGACGACGGCGACGGCAACGACAACGCCGCAAAACAAATGAGCCAAAAAATTGCTCTGCACGTGCGTTTTACATTTTGGTACATTTCTTTGCCGTCCTCCGCAACAACAACGTGAAATGACCACATTTAAGGTTTTGTGGAGAACGTGAACGCATGACGGTGAAGTTTTCTTAACTTGTACGCCACTCCTAACAATTTGGCTCGTGGATAGTTCGCCATTTTTGTAAAAGTTGAGCGAGTTAACTGATAATTGCGAAGTAGCACAAATGAAACAAAGATATATTTTCAGGTGACGTTTTCGTTGCCGTTGCCGTCGTCGTTGCTTAAGCTCCCTATTGCTAAAGAAAGGCCCGACGAGCACTGTATTTCGGCATTTCGCTAGCAAGACCTAGCAATAACTATAGCCGCACATCGAGTGAAAATCACGGGGACACGTGCTTATTCCCTTGTTTTAATGAAGTGCAACTTGCGAATTAGGGTCTACGCAGGTTCGACGTTTGCTACCACACTGGAATTAAGTCGACTCTTTGTCGGACCTATTTTTAATAAATTCGACGCGACGTAGATTCGACGTTTGCCCTAGGCCTAAGTCGCGTTTGACTCCCTGACGTGAACACTTTCATCAAAGTTTGAACTGAAGGTTATCAAACATATACACTTGGGTTCCATTAATTCTTGTTGCCTATAATTGATGTAAAATAACTTAACGAATCATCAGTGATATAATTCATGGCATGTGGACTCCCTTAGTTTCTTGGACCTTTAGATTTAACTACCAATGCGACTTTTCATGAACAACCTTGTGTCTAGACTTTCCTCAATTTCGTACTGAGAGTCCTCAAGCTCTTTGGCCAGCGGTTGGTCGTCAGGAGAGACTCTGGGGAACTGGAATTTTATTTAATTTTTTTTGATTGGCTGCTCCGTAACGGCTTGCATTGTTTTAACGCAGAAATCCTACGGTAGTAAACTTCCACAGTTCCCCAGAGTCTCTCCTGGTGACCAACCCTGGCCAAAGAGCCTGAGGACTCTGGGTACGAGATTGGACTTTTCTTATCTACTGGTAAACAACAAGGAAGAGCGAGAGCTCTGGAGGCGTAACCTGTCTTAAACCTGAAAGTCGTACTTGTACTCAAATGTAAAGTACATTTATTGTACATTAAACTTTCTTGAATCTTCCACAGGGGTATTCGCGGACGGTCCTGGAGCCTATTTGTTTCATGGTGTGGTGGAGCAGCAGTATGTGTTTCACGTGATGGATTACGCCTTGTGCTTGAGTGAGAGCAAGCAGAAATCATGTGAGAAACACGTGACCAGAGGAGGCAAGCCCCATAGCAAGAGTGGAACTAACGTGCTGACTGTTCCCTCGCTCTATGCGTTATTACTGACCGCAGCTTTGTGGTTGTTTTAGCCCTGTACTTCATGTTTAGAGATATTAGAACTTCAGAACTAATTTAGTAACGTAGCTCTATTTTTTTTAGCATCGTATTTTCTGAGATTTGAAGTACTGTAATGTGTGTCTGTCTGTAAAGTGTTTATCATTGGCAACTGGTAATTCAGACTACATAAGACTTACGGTATTTCTGGTAACAAATACAAATTACCTGCAGCAAACTGAGTTGTCTGGGTAGTAACAAAACAAAACCAAGAACAGCCGGTTCTCTACAATAATTGAGCAGTTTTCTTTTTCCAGTTTTATCACTCTTATTGGTGACTATTAAATGTATACTAATAAACTTCAGGTAAACTCTGGTTCTGTTTCAGTCTGTGAGAGCATTATTAACTTTCCTTTAGCAAAACATTTTGATAGTCAATTGTAATAATACCAAGTTTGAGTTTTTATATAGCTTAATAGCATTTTATTAAACGAACGTAGTTAGCTCATCTTCGTAAAACTATGTATTTTTAGTATATTTTATCATTTTGTAGCATACACGACCCCACTGACCAACTAGGCTGAGCTAATGACAGTGACAAAGAAGCAAGCTACTGTATCAGAATCGAATAGTACCAGGTTCAATGTTGCCGGATCCGGATGCTAATAAAGATTATTCGATTTAAGTTTACTTATCAGAGTTGTTCTATTTTTTAAATGGTTTGAACCCAGGCGTTCATATCATGAGTATGTAAATTATGATCATCTGGGTGAGTAGCGGCTCTGGGTGTTGACCTGATTGGTCAACGAAGTTGAAATGTTATTGGTCGTTTGATAGTTAAGCCGTGACGTTATTGGCTGTGAAGACTGTAAAAAGGATTGGTGCGTTTCGTTGTCTTTTGTTTGTCCGTTTTCCAACAACGATAACAAGGACTTTGTTAGACGTAACACTTACAAGAACACTGAATCTAATTGAGAAATAAATAAAACAAAACTTAAGACTTTGGCCAGAACTAATCAGCTCACAAGCAAACATTACCACGCAGTGGATGACGGCCCTTAGTAAATAAGAGGGAAAGAGCAAATAATAGAAGGACTAATACCTAGCCACGACATTTCACAAGTATTTGAAAATTTTACAATTTCTTTATTGTATAAATTTCAACTCGTGCCTGACGTGCGGTTGGGAATCCTTCTGCAATAGAGGGCCAGACTGCTAACATCTTGAATTTGCGAACAGGACTTTGTGCGTGATGCTCAACGAGTTTGCCTATAAATTCTGAAGGTCTCTGAAGAGTCTCTTGGCCGAGACGAAACGCCGCGTCAGACAAGCCACGAACAATTCACAAGTATTCGACAATTTTTCAATTTCTTTATTGACTAATACCTTGCCCTGATAATCTTCAATTTTATTTAGTGGATATTAAGAATAATGACAATATACATAGAATATATGACTAGTTATTATACACATACACAACTACAAATAATATATATGTCAAAGCATGGCAGATAAAGTAACTTAGGTGAATTGACTAGTCTAACTTTTAATGCTGTGATAGATAATATTTGTAGACAAAATTCTTGAAAAATTTCCTGGTAGGCCTAGAGCGGATAGAAAGGGGGAAATCGTTCCAAAAGTAACGGTCCAATGGTAGTGGGACAGAAGTAGTATATGTTCAGCAAAATTAACCCCGTTAGTGTATAGGTATATAGATATAGGTATAGGTAACTCATTGATATGCGTAAGGGTCGAGTCCATGACGTCATCTATTGTTATAACCTAGGGAAAAAAATGCCTTCCTCAAAAACTAATTAAGTGCCTAGTCAGTGTCTTCCTCCATACTAATTTTTGACTTCCTGCATATTAATAAGTGCCTAGGATTACTAATGAGCGTCACTCTAGTACTGTACAATAAAAACAATAAGCTAGCCTACGCTTGCCCGCTCTATACCCACACTGATTGGATCTTAAGATTTGTATTGTCAGTTTGAATAAAAGCGCGCTTTCTCTTGATTGCGTCACTCTTGCAATCCGTTTGCTGGGAAAATTTCAGGTTATTTGTGACGATTATCGATCATCACCGTTAAAAAACAAAACACACACACATATACACACAGTGGCGCTGAAAACTCTACATTTCAAGTTTGTTTGACAATTACAGAACCGTTTTCTCCTATCTATCTCGAGGAAATGAAAAACTATTAAAGTCTTAGCGTTTTACCCACCGTTAGTCAGTTAATTATGCGAGTTCGCAAGCCCAAAGTTGCATACAAATTAGTTCAGCTCTGCTGGAAAAACCCCAAGGGAGTATCTTGACGTATTAGTATATAAACAATTTTATATAACTTAACAAGGATCAATTGAAACACGCGACTTATAGTTGCTAGCAATAGAACCAGACAAGAGATACCTTTTTTGTCACCGTTTTAAAAACAACGACAAAAAAAAGTCAAATACACAGCGATTTCAAGCGGATGGAAATTGATTAATCTTCATCTTCTTTGCCCATGGAGTACTTGTAAGGTTTAAATTTCTCATGCCGACGTTTCCTCAGCTGTTTGCCATGAACTTTATGATCAGCCAAATAATTTACATACTGAATCCGACGCCTTTTGCGCTTAGGGGCTTGTTGTGATCGGGTTCCGCCTGCTGTGGGAGGAGGGGTCAGGAAAGTAGGGTTTAAGGGTGATGGAGGGGTGATGCTTTCTTTGTAACGTTTTTGAGAGATAGGGATGTACAGCTGTGCAGATGTAGAGCTGTGCAGAAGAGAATTTACGAGTGATTTAGCTATATTGTTCTGATAATAAAGGTATTTTAAAATTTGAGGGTTTGGAATCACAAAGAGAAACAGACAAGTATGAAGTTCAACAATGTCTGGAAATTTCAAAATGCTTAGATTAACATAATTTGAAGTCTTTATTAGATCAGTCACAACATACGTGTGACTTTGCAATCAATAACCAATCATATCCAGAGGGTGAGATCGGACGTCAGCATATACAAGGCGCCTCTGGCTGCCGCCTCAGTCCATATCTGATCTCACCCCACCCTCCCCAGACCAACACACACAAAGACCAGACCACAACACTGGGAACTACGTCCCCTACTCTTTACGAACAGGGGGGAATATTAACCTAGATAGTGAAATTAGGATGTATTTTTTAACGCATACCTCAACGGAGACACCGGCCAAAAACTGATCAATTACATTTTCATGTGACCATTTATAGAAAAAGAACATGAAAGCTGTGATGGGTAATAGTGGCAAATGTTTTGAAACTTAAAGTTACTTACTTGGCAAAAATGCAAAGCTGCTCAACTGTTAAACTGTTAAACTACGTCAACTGACAGCATTATCGTTCGCGGTCCTTTGCAGTTTTCACGTCTACTTTATTTTTTGGGGCCGTAGGTCTTTACAGATCCGATATACTGTGCCTTTTAAGCATGGTTTTGTCCATGCGTTTCAATGTTAGATGGTTTTGTCCATCTACATTCAGTTGACTTTGCGAGACAGGAATTCGATGCTTTGTCTGCTTTCTCCCTGAGGCACGTGATGTGGCAACGCGTGATTCGGGGGGCGGGCAGGTTCAAAGTATGAGGCTTGATAGGACATGGGTTTTGTTGCATTTTATTTGAGCTGGCTTCATATAGAACTGCTACACCGTGCTGACGAGTTCCAATAAGAACGAAACAGCTGTCCACGGTTGCAGCCCTGTTTTGTCGGTTTCTGTCGGGTTGTTGTCTCGCAAAGTCAACTCTTTCACGTAGTATCAGCCTTGCAGTTTGTGTTACAGTTTATTTTTGGCTGATTAGGTCTCTTGTAGATCCTACGTCAACTGACAGCATTATCGTTCGCGGTCCTTTGCAGTTTTCACGTCTAGCATATTGAAGCCTCATTTGTCCTTCTCGAATTGAAAATCTGTACAAAAATTGACGTGGCTTGGAATTGACAATAATTCAATTCCTCACAGCTGTCATTTTTCATTCAAGAAAGGTGAGATGTTTTTCAATCCGGATAATAATAATAATAATAATAATAATAATAATAATAATAATAATAATAATAATGATGATGATGATGATACTAATAATAATAATAAAAAGAACATGAAAGCTGTGATGGCATAGGGAAAGATCAAAGGAACTCGTAGACAGAACAGAGCGTATTTAGGAGATGGCACCATGTAAGACTAAGCGAGCACTGAATCTGGCGGCGGAAAAAGGATCATCGGCGTGGCTTACAGTCCTCCCTCTTAAAGATCTGGGTTTTAACCTCAATGAAAGGCAGTTCCGCGACGCTGTTAAATTACGCTATGACTGGCCAATAGTGACATCCCTTCCACATGTGTCTGTGGGGAAGTTTTTACAGTTGACACTCAATGATCTGTAAACTAGGAGGTTTCGTCATTCAGCGTCACAATGAGCTCAGAGATTTGGAGGCTGAACTCCTGAGTACAGTTTGCAGTGACGTTGAGACTGAGCCAGTTCTCCTAGACATCTCTGGAGAACAGTTAAGAAGAGGATCCAACAAAGCACAAGATGCGAGATTGGATATCCATGCACGTGGGTTCTGGGAGCAGCGACGATCGGCATTCTTTGATGTAAGGGTTTGCCACCCCAATGCTGAATCGTATAAGGACCTGGAGCCGCAACAGATCTATCGTACGCATAAGAGTGAGAAAAAGCGTCTGTACTCAAGGAGAGTTCTCGACATTGAGCATGGAACATTTACACCTTTGGTCTTCACTACAACCGGCGGAATGGGCAATGAATGCTTGAGTTACCATAGTCAATTAACGGAGCTGATTGCTATCAAGAAAGGGGAGCAATATGCCAAAACCATGTCATGGATCAGAAGCCGAATTTCATTCGCACTGTTAAGATCTGCACTCGTCTGTCTTAGAGGTTCTAGGACATTACGAAGAATTCAACGTGACATCAAGAACGCGGACATTGACATTGAAACTGCAGAAGGGGCCATTTGAGAGATGCGTATTTTGTTTATTTTTTTTTCTTTTCTTTTTATCAAGTGAAACTGATTTTAAAATGCCGAATTTAATTTTTTTTGAAACTTCGTGACATTTGTTTTTTTTTTCTTTTTCTTTACAAAAACATAATTGCTTGAAAATATTATCTTTTTTTTTAATCGAAATGAAATGTGAATAGATTTTTAATAGCTCTTTTTTATATACTTTTAACTTGTAAATAGCAATTTGTGTGGAATAATTTAATAAAGAATTTATTATTTTTAAAAAAAATATTTAAAAAATAATAATAATAACAATAATAACTGAGAGGAAGTCTGATTTACAGCTGTGCAAGAATGAGTGTTTCAGTTGGCTGAATAAATGGAGATCATGCCCCTCGCACACTATTGCCGGTGTATTTGAACTGCACGAGCAACTTTTGCCCACAAAGCTATACTCTAGTAAGAAGACACACACGAGTTGACCCGGGGATGTGAAGTGTAGGCTATGTCGTCATGCCCAAGAATGTGTCCCGCACATTCTAGCCGGGTGTTCTGCACTAGCTCAGAACAAGTATTTGCTCAGACATAACATGGCTTTAAAAGTCCTGTTCTACGAGCTCCTACGTGGCCAAGATCTTCTTGAGGAAGTACCACCATGGTACTCGCCAGTGATGCCAAAGCCGGTGTACAAGTCAGAACAAGTAGAAGCGTGGTGGGATGTACTTGTGTATGCAGATCGCCAGGAGGTGTGAGCCAACCGGGTCGATGCGAGGGTTGTGAATCATGAGAGCAAGAAAGTCATGACCATAGTGATGAGCTGCTCATGGATTAGTAATCGAGAGAAGAAGAGCGAGGAGAAAACCATGAAGTATGGTCCCTTGAGGTGGGAACTGAAGGAGCAATATAAAGGATATGAGGTGCACCAGTATAATATTATCATGGATGTGCTAGGCGGCTGGTCGAAAGAGACAGAAATTAGTGTGCGATCACTGGTTGGGCGAAAGACTACTCAAGTCTTAGAGAGAATGCAGAAGGCGGTTTTATCGGCGACGCTGAACATTGCGAGAACTTTCAAAGTACAGTGTGTTTCAAAAGTTCGTTCCGATTTGTTTTCTTCTAACGTTTCATTATTTATTTAAACTACCTCTTTAAAAATTAGGTATATTATTTTTTGCTTATTTTCATTCTATCATTCAAATTATTAGTAACCAGAATGCCCACCTTTATTTTTAATGACATTTTCTAATCGCCTAGGCATAGAATGTGCGAGTTCCTTTAGCGTGTCAAGAGTCACATTTTTCATGCAAAGCGTAGTCGCCTCTTCAGCCCTTTCATCGTTTTGGGGGCTGGATCTTTGTACGTTGTCTCGTCAATGATACTCCACATGTTCTCAATGGGATTGAGATCAGGAGAGTTCGCTGGCCAGCCATCCTTGGCTATAAAGTTTGGCAGATTCTTTTGACACCATCTCTGAGTTGCCTTTGAAGTGTGAGCCGGTGCTCCATCCTCAACGAATGTCATCTCTTTCTTTGAGCTAAACAGCTTCCTCTCTATCGGGCCACCTGTAACCTGACGCCTTGATGTTAACGGTTTGACTTCTTTCTCAAGGATTTGGTTGATGTAGTATTCAGAAGTTACGGTTTGGCCTGTGGGTAGCATGTGTAACTTTGTGAGCCCACGACCCGGCATGCCACCCCACACCATCACCTTTGCACTTTGCTTCACTTGGAAAGCTGGAGGAACATCACATTCCTGCCAGCCCCAAACAATATCGTTTTTTGGATTTGGGTACTGGAAAAGATATTTAGGACACTCATCTGTGAATAAAAAATTGTCCCAATCCCCTGCTGTCAGCTTCGCGTATTTCTTGGCAAATCTCAAACGGGCTTTTCTTTGCTTTTCGCTCAACACTGAGAGGTATTTTCTTTCGCTTGAAAGCCTTCCATCCTTTCCTAGTCATGTATCTCCACACCGTTATGCTCCAAACTTGGATATTTTTCTGCTGAAGATTCTTGGCAATCTTCCTTGTTGAATTGTTCCGTTTGTACTTTGCTTTCTCGATTGATTTTCGAGCACAATTCGTCAAAACAGACGGTCGCCCGCGTTTTGGTTTGTCTTCGAAGCACTCTCTTTTCGACCACTTGTTCACCCAACGTTCAGTCTTGTTAAAAAATTTAGCGATTTCTTTGACTGAATGACCAGATGATCGTAATATGGCTGCTTGAGCTCTAGCATAAACAATGTCTGACTTCATTTTCGTAACAGAGAAAACAGAAAATCCAGGAAAAAAATCAGAGAATAACAACAAATTCGAGAAAGGACAACATGCATCAAAGGCGCGAAAAAATGGCGGGAAAACGCAAGTGTGTACATTTGGCGCGAAAATCAAAACAAAGGCATCAAGTTGACAATAAAATTGCTATTACCACCCATTTTAATAAATTATCTACCTCAATTTATTGAAAAAGTTCTAACAAACAATTGATTTGTTTAAGAAATAAACAACTTTAAATCGGAACGAACTTTTGAAACACCCTGTAGTAACATGATAATGTTATATTATACCAAGATTGATAGACCAGCCATGAATAGCTACTTGTATGAGTTTTAGACTTTCAGACATCTAGACTATGACTTTTATATATGTATATATATTTTATTGATTTATTCACGTGCTATTTTAAGTTTCGCTTTGCCCACAGGTTACGCTACGCGCCCTGTGTTGCTTTCTGATACCGTGCATACAGATAGTTTTACTGCACATCATCATCATCGTCATTATTATTATTATTATTATTATAAAATGGCAGTAAAAACTTCTGGATTCCTAGATTACCTAAACAATGATTGGGCGGCCAGCCGTAGCCAATCAATGTAACGACCAAATTACAAATCACAAATTTACAATTAACCTCCGAACTTCTAATCATAAAAATCCTAGTAATTAAGAGCGGCGGTCAGAAAATATCAAGCATTTGGTGGCAGAACTCGAGAAATCAATTTCGCTCATTTTCTGGCTACAAAAAGCCTTTAAGTAGAGAACAAATTTGCCGCCTTCAGTTTTCTCTAGGAGCGCTTATCGTTCTAGAAAACTGAGATAAACAAATTTGACCCGCGAGGATCCCGAAAGTACCCGCACGGCAGTGTGAAATTAATATTCTGAACTGACTCTTCATCTCGAAGGAAAGAAGATCCATGGTATTTTTATACTCGGTATTGACAGCGGAAGCACCGCACGTTTATAGCAAAGTTTGAACTAGACTTAACCATTATGAATAAAAGCAAACAGAGCTTAGGAAAATGTCCCTTTTCTAAACAGGAAAAATCCCGCAAAAACGGATAAATTTTAAAGATAGTTTTCGCTATGTGGTATAACGCCGATTTTTCTTAAACTTTGCCTTTTCAGTAATGTAACGTTGTTCTTGATAATGTATTAAAATCAGCCTGGGTTTTGAATTAAGCACTTTACACGACCGTTTTGAAGTCACCATAATTCGTTTAAAATTCCGACAACGGCTAAATAAACAACCGTTGTTGCGTTACCGTGACAATAAACAGACTAATTTTACATATACCAAAAAAGCGTAATGAAAACAAATTTCTTTTAATCCTTAATTACAATAAGGTAAAGTCCGGTCTGGGAACCGATTTTTCTCGTTTGCGTTGTGAGATTTTTGCTTATAAAACCATATCTAGTAAGGAGCAGTAAGCGTCTCGATGTCCATTTCTTGAGTTCGCTCAGGTGTCAGATTGCCAATGAAACCGCATCAAAGGGAAATCTGTGGGGGTGAAGTTCTCCCCTATGACTATGGTAAAATGCTCGCTGAAATAAAAATTGGAGACCGGTCAAACTTTCCTATTCTGTTTTTAATTCGCTAAATAGTTAGGGTTGCGTTTTACAAATTCCGAAATCACCAATAATCAGTGAATATTAATAATATCACGCATTGGTGTTTACCAAAGTAAATTGAATTAGTAAAGTAAATGTAAGATAAATTCAATTAAGGAAACTGGAAAATTTGTCACTTTAAATTTGGTCTGATATTCTTGTGCTGTCATGGAAGCATGGAGGTGGTCTTTTAGCTCCTTGGCCGGAGGTCCTTGCTCTTACGACCCCAGAGACAGGAGCAGATCAACTGAAGTAAACTAGTGCAAAAGGAACATCGCCGGTCACAAGGGTTCCTTGTCAATAGCCGATGTAGAAACCGAAATTGAACTTATTCTGACAAGAATGTTTATCTCCTTCACCATGAATGTTCATCTCCTTCACCTTTCGGAATTGACGATTTGTCTTCGACACCGTTCCACTTCGTCTCTGGGCATTGGCTGGCGTCGAGGTCAGTTCAAATAAGTGTCAAACTTCTCCGCCGGTATCAAGCCATGACAGCCAGGCGCAAAAAGCCGCAAAACTAGAACGAGGACTTGAAAAAAATTCGTGTTATTTGCTATGGAAGAAACTAGGACTGTTTATTCCAGTTGGTTCAGGTATGCGTTTACATAATTTCCATTACCTTTTATGTATAATAAACTGTAAAAACGTCTGATGTAACACTTTACTTTTTTGCACATTCGGTCTTTTCCAGGACAAAATATTAGTATTCAGATGTATTTTCAGTTCATCAGATGCGGAGAAAGCCGTTAATTAGACTAAACGTGAAGTTTTCAGTGTTATTTATTTATTTATTTATTATTTTTATTTTCTGTGCTTGGAACCCTAGTCCTAGTGCTACTGACTGTGGTGGACAACTTTTTGTTCACTACCTCGTAAAAAGGTCCTTCTCTTGAGGAAAGTAAGACATCATAGTTACAGCTTTTCAGGCTTGTGTAACGCCCATGCTAAAGACTTATTATCCCTATCAAAGGAAAGTATTGAAAACTTTTCAATTGAAGGAAAAGAAGCCTGGTCCCAGCTCTTAAAAGTGTGAAGTTTGTGTCTTCGCCACGCCCTAATGCTAGGATTTTTAGGTCTGCATGCACCTTCCTTTAATCTTTAGAACAAGGGAAGCAGCTTATGACGGTCTAAGTGAAATGAAGAGGCTGAAATTAAAAAGAAATAAGGTTATGTATTTAATTAAGCCACCCCCACCCCCCTTTCCCCTCTATCTTAGGAAGAAGTAAAATTTCGCTCTACACTTAAATCAGTGAGTGTATCTTTTTAAGTCTGTTCCTCCGGTGTATCTTTCGCATTGACGGTTTTTGTTGCTGGTCGCTATGAAAAAGAAAATTCAATAAAGAACTACGGGTACTAGTCATTTGCGCAAAAGTTGTCACAAAGAGTTCGTTATTCCAGATAAGCAGCTGGTATATAAAGCCATACTGTTAAACGCGTCCGTAACAAGGGGAGGGGCAGGGGGGGACTCGAGCCCCGACCCCCCCCCCCCCCCAGAATTTTAAGAAGCGTAAAAAACAATGTGTCAAAAAATAAATAATTAAAAAACAGTAATAATGTACAACAATCAATCTTGAATTCTGACGCTGCAAGTGCCTTTTCACAACCCTTAATAAATTGTTTATTATACCTGACAGTTTCCTCCGCTAACATTTGGCTTTTATACAACAGCAGCAAAGGCAGTCCTTCCTTGTGAATCGGAAATAAGAACCAAAATCCTCATGACCGATTTGTGTCTTTTAGTAGGGAGTTAAAGATAACATGACGGTGATGGTAGCGAATTCGAAAACACAAAGAGAATTCGCGTTCTTTTAAACTTCATCGCGATAATTCCAGCTCCCACCTTTTTTTTTTTTAATTCTAGACAAATCTTCCTGCGGACATATTCTTACTGCCTGATTCCAAGTTCACTGGAAAAAGAGAAAGGGAAATTTGTCGTCGTCTTTTTACGTCATTCTTTAAACGTGAACAAGTTTGGCAATTTCACGTGGTAGTCCGTACAGTGACGGCAAAGGGTCGAAAAGAAGTTTAATGTACCAAAAAGTGTGATGCAAGTGCAAAGTTATTGTTTTGCTTACTATATCTGCCCCTTTTTTGATGTTTCCTATTTGCTTTCCCCATCCCAGTTGTTTTAGCCTGACTACGGGCCTGTTAAAGCAATTCTTCCCGCCCCCCACCCCTTCCCTACTGCCTACTGCCATATCTCAGTGACCATCTAACTAATTTGCATATTTGCTGTCACGCAACATTGTTAGACATGTCTGAATCTTTTCGATTTCTTCTCTTCCCGTCGATAATGGTTAAAAGGAAGCGAGGGGAAAACAGAAATCTTTCTGATATGCAAGATAGGAGCATTATTGAAGGCCCTGAAGCTGTAATTAGCAGTTTGCCCGTCGCGTCGGTTTGTTTTCACTGGCAGTCATTTGGTCGCCAAACGATGTCGTGGTCGAAATTAGCCAACTTTAACGACCTTTTGTGAAAATCTCAATGGAGAACCCAGCCTGATATTTAGGTATGAAGTACATCAAGGCAATTGTTACTGAAAGCCAAAGTGTGAGAATATTTCGAGTTATACCACATACTGAAATGTGTGCTTGACCTTTGACACTACGTTACAGAGTAAACCAGCTGTAAAAATATGCCGCTGGTTTTAAATTGTTTAAATTTGCCAGATATCATAACAAACACAAATTCATCGGTTATCATATCAGAAAGAGATTGTCTTTCGATATAAGAAATCCCGATTTTCGTACGCTTCTTCTAAAACAAACGGGGAGACAATGAAAAGTGGCGATTTTCCGGTTTTAAATTCAATCATTTTTCAGTTCACAAGGCTTCGATCGATTTTCCTGATTTTCTCAAAACGCAAATGTTTCTGGCCAATTTAAGCCACACCATGATTCTTACTTTAGTAAAACCTTATTATGGACAAAAGATGAAAGAAATCGACTCTGCTAAGTTTCGCCAGAAAATTCAGATTTTGCTCGATTTTTCCTGACCGCCGCTCTTAAATGCTAAAACTATTTATCATCCATAAAATCCTAAATAATGGCGGCAAGTAGTGCAGAGGCCGTTCTTTGAGTTCTCTTGAAGACGACTCATAACCGAAAGCAAGCCAACTTCGGAGCATCAAAGCATATACAGATAGCATGATAAACTGCTTAGCAGCTGTTTCTAGCAGAAAGCTAGTCAGATTGGTGACTCTGGGGACGACTAAGTCTGTTTTTAATAATTCGTTTCTTTCAAACAAGCTTCCGAGCGTTATGGCGGAAACCTCACAAGTCTCACAAATTATTATTATTATTATTATTATTATTATTATTATTATTATTATTATTATTATTATTATTATTATTATTATTATTATTTTGTGAACGATAGAATTCAGAAAGACAAGTAGACAAGCAAAAAAACAGACAGACACACTTTACTCATACACGTTTATTAAGCTCAGCCTAGCTGGTGGGGTCGTGTAGGCTGCAAAATTACAAATGAAATATACTAAAAAGGCATAATTTTACAAAGATGAGCGGCTAGCTACGTTCGTTTAATAAAATGCTAATAAGCTATTAAGATATCATAACATGGTATTAAAAAGATTGACTATCAAAATGTTTTCCTAAAAGAGGGTTTACCTGAAGTTTATTAATACATATGTTTAATAGTCACTGGAAAGAGTAAGAAAACTGAAAAAACCTACTCAATTATTTTAGAGAACCGGCTGATCTTGGTTTTGTTTTGTTACTACCCAAACAACTCAGTATGCTGCAGGTAATTTGTATTTGTTACCAGAAATACCGTAAGTCTTAAGCTGATTGACCAGGCGGTTGTCAACATTTCACAAACAGACATGCAGTACAATACTTTCATTCTCAGAAAATAAGATGCTACAAAAAGAGAGCTACGTCACTGAATGAGTTATGAAGTCTTATAATTCTGAACATCATGTACCGAGGACTAGAAAAACCACAAAGCTGCGATCAGTAATATAAACGCATAGAGCCAGGGAACAGTCAGCGTGTAGGTTCCACTCTTGCTGTGAGGCTTGCCTCCTCTGGTCACGTGTTTCTCACATGATTTCTGCTTGCTCTCACTCAAGCACAAGGCGTAATCCATCACGTGAAACACATACTGCTGCTCCACCACACCATGAAACAAATAGGCTCCAGGACCGTCCGCGAATACCCCTGTGGAAGCATTCAAGAACATTTTAATCATTAGTCTATGAAAAACGAACTTGATATAAGGCCAAGAAAAATCGGGGCCTTTACATTTGAGTACAACTACGACTTTCAAGTGTCAGACTAACAGGTTACGCCCCCAGAGATCTCATTCTTTCTTGTTGTTATAAAAGTCGTATTGGTAGTTAAATCTAAAGGTCCACGAATCTAAGGGAGTCCACATGCCATGAATTATATCACTGATTATTCGTTAAGTTATTTTAGATCAATTATAGGCAACAAGAATTAATGGAACCCAAGTGTATTTAAACTCTGATAACCTTCAGTTCAAACTTTGATGAAAGTGTTCACGTCAGGGAGTCAAACGCGACTTACTTGAGGTTTTTTTTAAAGTTTTTTTAAGGTTTTTATTATTATGCACTAATTCAATTGTTTACAATAAAAGGAAATTCCAATATATAAGAAAAGTAACATAGAGACAGCATTAAATAACATAAATGTGAAAACTAAAATGTGCGCAGTGACCAAAGGAGCTTAGGCTTTCGAGTTGGTCACTGCCACGTGCAACTAACTGGCGTATAACGTGCAACTACTAGAGCAAAACAAAGTAAAGAGCGATATTGGGCTACAAAGACGACACGCACGCGTAAGGTAGGGTGGGTTTTTTGTAAGGTTGACTTTGCGGAAGAAAAACAAACACGAGCAAAAAAGCCTCCAATATTATTATATAGGTTAAAACTAAAAATAACCAAAGAAACAAGCAAACGAACACTGAGTCAAATTCTTATTAGCCAATTATAAATTCGCGATTGATATAAGCTCCTGTTCATTGACTTCCATTTGAATGAGCGGCTTTTTTGTAGGTGTGAGCTCCTGTGCATACTTCAAAACTTAGGAAGTAAACCCTTAACCATTTGAACCTCAATACTGACCAACATCAAACTTCTCCTTACAATATCACTACTTGATCACACAGACGGGTCAGGAGAATCAAGGAAATGATCATCCAAAGTAAAATTTCTTGATGCTTAAACAAATTCTCCCAATTAGTATCGGTAAGAAATAAATGGAGAACACTTCAGCGAGTATGCACGTCGATATTGGAGTTAAAATGATTAAATTAGCCAACACTCTTACCAACATCCTCAGATCCATGACTTTCATAATCAAGTAAAACAGTGGCCTGCTGTAAATAATCCTTGTCAGCGGTATCTACATTGCGCAGGTCCGGTCTAGACCCGTTCAACCCGCCTGGTCCGTCCATATAGCCCAGAGTAGTGTATGTCCTGTTCTGGGTGTCCACAGCCACTTCATTTTCCACTTTCCTAATCAAACCAAACACAGGGTTCCCACGCTTGGGGTATCCACCGATTGTGAAGACATGAGAGTGGTCAGCGGTCACCGTTATCAGTGTTTCTTCTGTAGGACGAAGGAGATGCAAAAGGAGATTTGTTTTTTTTCTAAATCGGTTGACTAAGTAGTTGTTAAATTTGAAAATCATTAAAAGCACTTAGCGAAAATCGCTGTGAAAGAGGATAGTACAGTCCCGAGAGAATTTTTTTGAAACCTGTACTCTAAAGTTTACTGAAGGATCAACTTCATCTCCCTTTTATTTGCCTTATTCTATCCATATTCGCAAATGTTGGAGAAGTTTGGGTTCTGCGTATAATGATAAGTATTTAGGCCGTGTTGACAAGGTTTTGAGAAAAGCGTTCAAGCTTGGCTGCTGTAAAGAGTTTCCTTTTTTTTTCTTTTCAGAACATCCTCGCTAAAAAGGATAAGAAACTGCGTGGTAGGATAAAAGTTGTGCTACCGCCTTGGATGACTTTTTGCCACTCGAAAATTGTTTAAGCATCACGCAGCTCTACTGTTTCAGGGGTTAGCTCCATTATTTACGTTGTTTGTCCATTGTTCTCCATTTGTTTTGTTTTTTTTCAGCCAATCCTGTGTTTGAGCCGTTTTAAGAGCTGCGTACGTTTGCGAACTTTTGCCTTTCAGACGAAAGAAAGCGGAGATTTGGAACCAAATCTATCTCAGATAACTGGTAAGTGTGAACAGCTCCATGTTTGGCCGAAAACCGTCAAAATGAATTCTAATGGTCAAAATGCTTACCTTTCTTTACCATTTGCAGCGCGCTGGCAACCGCTTTATTCATAGCAATTGCATCAGTTAGAGCTTTGACAGCCTTCCCATCATGGTGTCCATGATCAATACGCCCCGCTAGAAATAAGAGGAAAAACACAGAGACAGTGATGGTGAGGGGGGTGGGCTGGGGGGAGAGGGGAGTGGGCATGAATTTGAAAATGAGGCATATCTCTATAATACTTCTGTTTTAAAATTTTGTCGGTATATTGTTTCCTCTGTACGTGACGTTTCAACATTTTGTTTCTCAACAAATTTAATCTTCTCATTTATTAATTCCAGCACATTTGCTTCGTCTCAACTAGCCAATCACTACCCAAGAACCCGAAGAACTGTTGGAGGGACTCCTTATTCTCTTAAACGACTTACAACAGTTGACACCTTAAACCCGGTTCAGACGCCTAAACGACCCTACAGATTTTGACTCTCTAAATTGAAATCTGTCGAAAAGTTGTTTAGGCGCCATAACGAGCCCTTAATCACCATACCACAACCAAACAATTTAGTGCTACTTGGTACGGCTCATGAGAGCCTTCCGCGGGAAAAATTTTTCATAAATAAAAGGAACTCGTACCATGGTAAGACTTTAGCGCGAAATACTGTAGAACAAACCTTCAACTAACAGAAAGTAACCCTTGGGATTCTTCTGCAGTATTTCAATGGCCTTCTTAGTCATCTCTTCAATCGACGGCTCACCAGCCTTGTCAGCAGTACGTTCCACTTCGTACTTCATGTGAGAGTATTCAAAGAGTCCTACAAGAGAAAGAAAGGCCAGGTTTGGTGCATCAATTTCAAACTCGACTCAGAGACTGACAATAATTATCAACAGTAACAAACATGCAGTTTACGACATTTCACAAGCGCGGGGCATAAGAATAGAACCGATGACCTTGCGCATGCTGATCAGATGTTCTAACCGCTGAGCCACTAGACAACTCGAAGAGAGCTACGTCATTTGGTTGATTATATGTGACATGTATCCTGCATATTGTTAGGATCAGCCATGTTGAAAGCATCCTGTGCGGTGACAAAGTGATAAAGAGATTTCTTTCTTTATTAATGTCAACAGTTTTTCTTGCTTTCCTAATATTTCCCTCCGCACCATAGAAATCGCGGTTAGGATATTAAGATGGCAAACCGTCTCAATCCTTTCCAATTTACACCAATAGTGCTCTCCTGTGACATCTCAGAATTTGTTGTTCGCAAGATTTGGCTTATTTAATTTTGATTCCAGTTTGTAAAACATGAAATCACCTAAAACTACCAAACCAAGGAAGGACGTTTCTCGACATACCTATCACGTGATCAACCTTCTCCGCGTCAATCTTGTCGAACTGAGTTTTGTTCCACACGTACTCTGAGTTAGAATGTTTGTCAAGCCATTCCTGAATCAAGTTCCTTCCATCCAGTCTCTCTCCTTTCTTATCCGGGTACTCAGGGTCCGTTTGATTTTTGTGCATGAATTTTCTGCGACCCCCCGCGAACACGACCTCCATGCCATCACCATACGGGAAATCAACTAGCTGCAAAGCTGTAAAATAAAAGGAAAGGAACAAATATCAAATAAGCCTGTTAGTCTACACTCATTTCTAGCAATGAAATTCTTAGTTTACGTTTAATTAAATGCTGTATCACTGTTAAAAAAGCTGTTTCCTGGGGCTTCCTGAATAGTAACAGAAATGCCTAAATTTATATCTATGTACTTTGTGTAGACTTTTTGACAGTAAAGGGACGATATGAAGTGAATTTTATAACAAGGAAAAACCTGCAATTTACGTTGAGTACATAACTGCGATGGTCTTTCTTCTATTAAAAATTTCAGCTGAGTTAGAATCCATTTTTTACCCTTATATGCAAATTGACACAGGGTGCGTTTGATTGATCCTATTCCGGAATAAGAATATATACAATGATTACTAGAAATTTTGGAGTTACTGGAATGAAAAATGGATCTCAAATTATTGTCTATCACCGAACGTTTGTGGATAGGTCTTCCCAAATTTACCTAAAAAGAGAAATCTAACAGCTATTTCGCATATTCTTATTCTGGAATATGGTCAATCGAACGCGACCATATTCCTCACTCCAGGAGTCTGGTACGAATGAGGGATTGTGGGATTGTTTGGGGGACACGCAGCTTTAACAAATCACAGTCACAATTGGCTGTGAAGGAAACTGTCTTAGATGACAAAAATTTAGAAAGAACTACGCAACTTCAAGTAAAAAGTTATGCTCCCAATTCTTCACTCGCACCAGCCTTCCCAAAGTTTTTGAGGTGGGAACTGTTTCCTTAAAAACAAATGTGCTTTTTAAACTATGCAAAGTGATGCTTAAGATAGTTGACACATTCCTATTAATTAACGGTCCTTTCAGCAGCTAGTGTGTCTGTCTGTCTTTCAGTTTGTTTGTTTCTTGGCTTTTGATTCTTTGTTTGTTCTAGTTTTCTTTCAGCAAAACAGTTTTTACAATAACTGTCAAAATTCCCGCGCGCTGATTGGCTTGCAGCTATTGTCTATAAGAGTACAGGCAATAAAAATGACGTCAGATGTAACGCGCGCGCTTTCTCAACGGAAATTAAAGCCAACTCCACTCGAACATTTTTATCGTTAATAAAAAAAACTAGGGCAGTTTTCTATGGTCTATACTGTATTATTTAAAAAAACTGGATCATTGTATAATGCAATTCCAGGGTTTTGATTGGCTTAGCGACAATGGTATATGGGCCATTATACCATGCCCGAGAAGTAGCGACCGTAAATTGTTTTTTGGTTGCTCTTGAAAAGGAAATCAGCAAGGCTTACAAATATCACTTGATTGTTTTTAACACTCGCGCTTGTTGGACATAAGATGATTAAGATGATTATGACATGAGATGAATTTTTTAAAAAAGAAAAAAAAAACAAATATATCTCAGTTATTCTAGCCTTTGTTGTTTTTTCTATCAAGCTCGTCACCTCCGCCGTTGGGATCAGTCTGCCGTTAATAAATCGTATTTGAGATAATTTGCTGATCCAGGTCTACAAGTGATCCGGTACCACTCATCGGTTTGTTGCTGTGGAATTGCAGATTTCATTGTAAGAGTATAGACCATAAAGGACTGCTTTCGATGTTTTAAATTGATAAATCGGAAGAAGAAGAAGAAGAAGAAGAAGAAGAAGAAGAAGAAGAAGAAGAAGAAGGAGAAGAAGAAGAAGAAGAAGAAGAAGAAGAAGAAGAAGAAGAAGAAGAAGGAGAAGAAGAAATGAATTGTAGAAGACAGGCCGGTCATGTTCTCAATCTGATCAGCTTTTCCTACAATCCGGTCATGGCTTGTAAGGACCCAAAATAAGCGCCCCATAATCCAATGCGTACATATACAGTCAGTGATAAGGGGGCCTACTTGTAGGGTGAGATGAACTTGAATTGTAGTGAAGTATAACTAGAGTCAGTGTATATAGAAGAAAAGATTCTCGCAGAATCGTTTCTTCTATATGATCGTTAATTCCCAGTGCGTATAGATTACTGTAATTACCGGCATCTTTGCAGTTGGATGCATCATCCTTTGCTTTGCTTGTTTTATCAGCGTCACTCTCCCAGTCGCGGTCGGCCAAGTGCGCGTATGCGCTCGCAGGAGTCGCGTGGGTGGCGCGCGTGGTGGTTACGATTCCTGTTGACATCCCAGCTTTCTCAGCAAGCGCGAGGATGGACACGACCTTACTTTGTTCCGTTAAGGAAGCGCAGTATTTCCTTTGAACAGATTGATCGACACCAAGGATCCCTTGAGAATCACAACACAAACAGGAAGAAAATTGATGGAAACGCTTTTTCATCTCAGCAAATGCTCCTATAGATTCTGACGGGACATTTCATAGGGCTTACAATCGAGAAGGGATGAAGATACCTTAAATGTCGTGGGAGGTGTAAGGGATGACTTTTTTTATGGTGGCTGCCCTGCGAAGCTAATGGCTTTTTTCAGCAAAGACAAAGTTTTAGCGCGCGAAAAAAAAAATGATCGGACGGCGGGCAGTAAAAACGAAGCCCACCTACTACACATTGTCCTTGCGGCTCCAACGTCACTGATCAGTTTTCTTTCGTGCGAACAATCTAATCTTCAGCACGGTCTCAATGTGGTCAAACGGAAAGAATGCGCAATGGCTCCAATTCCAGTTCCCAGCAGTGAAAATTTCCCGAAGAAAAATCAAAGCAAACCAGTGCGACAACCCGGTGTCACGAAAAACGTTCGCGTGAGCGACAGAAAAACGAAAAAAAAAAAGAAAATTCTGTTAAAAATAAGGTCTCGAGCTTAAGTTTTCAGTTTTTAGTCTGTGAGTTTATTGTACGATTTCAGTTACTACAAAAGGTTCAAGTTTTCTAAAGCGAAGGCAGAAGTAAGTGGAGACTGGCCGGCTCTGTGTATCTTTGTTTACTATTTCAATGTGTTACATTCAGATATGCGATTCACCAAATGGTTCTAATCTGACGCATGCCCGGACGTTTTAACGCGGTGTTCCCATACAACTTGCGGTTTTTTAATCTACTGCTGAATAAAATTTCGTTCGAGCTGGGAACGACGATGCGTAGGCTTCATTGAAAACGCCTTGGGACAAGCTAATATTGAGCTTGTAGGGTACGGGATAAGGGATATTTTGAACAATTTTTGGGAATCCTTACCTTCATTGGTTTTTATTCCGTTCAGGAATGCTGTCGCGGAGCTTGCAGAGTCTGTTCCCTGTAGGTCAACAGCGTAGGGTTTAGCCAGAGCTGACCATGGAAACACCTCCCAACTCAAAACGTTTTCCTCCCCTGTCTTTCCTTTCTGCTGTCCATCGAGAAACCGTGTGGCGGTGATGGTAGTGATACCCATTCCATCGCCCAGAAACAAAATGGCGCTCTTGGCGGTGTTGAGGTTTGGTTTAACCTTGAGATTGTCCTCAACAAGCTTGACACCTTCTTTATACCACGAATTGTCGTCTTGATTGCGAAAGATGTTGCCTTCCATGGCCACACCTAAGAGATGCCGGACAGAAAAAAAAGATGAGTACATGGGGACACTGAAATGCTAACAGGCCGGAGTGCGCGTTTTGCGTGAAGCGCAAACGCGCCTGTGTTTCGCTACAGAAATATCCAGCGAACAAGCTTTAGAAGCTTTCTAACGATCTTGCACAGTTTGTTGGATCTTCGCGCCTCGCGCCCGAAGTAATTTAATTCTGAAAAACTGAACTTAAAACTGGCAGCCGTCTTCATCTTACCTCATCTTGCTAGGATAGTGCGTCAATTCGAATTATAGACCACATTTTTCAGGAGCTAACGTGGCAATAATATATTTGAACCTGGTTTTAACCGTTTTGGTTTACTGAGGTTTAGAGGTTTGTTTGTTTTTTTTCTATGGATGAGAAACAAAGCACTGAATGCCAAGCCTCTCTGGAAATAGCAAGGTCCTATCGTCTTCCAAACCCGCAGGCATATTATAGTCAATGGCCACCTCAGTCTAGGCTGGGGACAATTCAAAAACTTATAAAACAGTTAACCATATTTCAATCTCACTCCTGGCAAGAATTATTTTCCCGCTTAGCCTCGTCGACTTTTTAAACTTTTTATTCGCTGTGCATGAACGTTTTCTTGCACTTCCCTTGTGTATAATTTTTTGTTTTTGTAATTGACCACCCCTCCCCACCCCCCTCAACAATAAACTAGTCTGTTCCCGGCTAGTGTGAAGACACGCGACAAGTCTTTTCAGTTAATTGTCTTCGCTAGTCTCTACTTTTGTTTACGTTTCCAAAGTTCGCAATATGTAAAGAAGGCAATAACTGCACAATAAATGGTTGTTCATAAATGTGCAAATTCGTAACATATGTGCAGTGAGGCATACATTTGATCGCCTTCATTGCACTGACATGGTGAAGGATTTCGATAATTCTTTCACGCATCATAAACAAAAAAAGTACGTGAAGCCAAAGTTTTTACCGATAGATGGTGAATACGCTACCTCATTCTTGCTTGATTCCTTTTGAGCTGCCGACTTCAACTATATGCTGACTGAACTCAAGTCTCACAAACTTTCCCTAAGTGGTTTAGTTATTCATGTCGGCTTCAGCAGCTGATTCTTTCGTCTGATTGGCTGCTAAGTAGTAACGAGAATATTTACGTGGCTTAACCTCTTTTATTTTGCATCTGGTTTTGTGTGCCGGGCCAAAACGGTACGAGTCTGGTGCGATTAAAATTGACTCAGTCACAGTTTTAAAACATAACTGAATTCGTTTTCATTTCCCATTAATTCTTTTGACCTGAAAATTTCTATACTCTTAGCCAGTCACCGTTTCTAAAGCATAAGCAACTCGTCTCAAAACCGACGCTAAATGAAATGTTTACTTGTGGTGTAAAGGCGTCCAATGTCACATCATGCGTGTCATTTTAAGAACTATTTGTGCAAAACCAAAGTCTTATCTTCCTACACTCTTGTTGAAATAAATTACCTTACCTCCTCACCCATTTCAATATTCTTTGCTACTTCACATCCGAGGAGCGCGAAATGAGTCAAATGAAGTCGGAGGTCGGAAATCGGAAATCGGAAGTCCGAAGTCCGACTTCCCATATAATATCTTCTAATGACGAGCAATACAAATTGTACCTTTTAAGAGCCGATTTCTGAAATTATCAAAAATCGGGCGTCAGTCGTGAAATTTTGAATTCCTTCATATTTTGCCCATATAATCTCTATAGTGGAGTATTTTAAAAAATAACGTTAGAAGTTTCATCAGCGTGTTATATTTTCGAAATCGGGCAAAGTTTGAAATACGGCAAATTAGCGTCCTTTCGGTCACGAAACTTACTGAAAATTACCCATTTTCATCTCGCTCGTAGAAAGAAACACGATGTCCTCCATTAATGAAATGTTTACAAAATATAAACACATGCCTCTTCTTCATAATGCACTAGTTAAATTTAGATAAGCTTGAAAATTGGAAATGCTTCGGCCGTTAGAAGAAACCCCATTTCGGCAGTTTAAAAATTTAGCAAATTTCATCCAATTTCAGCACAAAAGAAACCCAATTGGTACGTCCAGTTTGAATTTAAAATGAAGACATTGTTGAAGCACAACCTTTTTAGTTTACTGTGTTAAAATATTTCTGGCGGCAATGCAAAAGTACCCCGTCGAGAGACCAAAATGTGAAGGGTACTTTGACACGAGGAGAGCCTGTGAAACGAACAACGGCCGTCACGCTACAAATCAAGTCCTTTGTTAAATTATCACTTGCGACAAAGAATATGTTTTCTATAAGCTGTACAGAAATCGCTAATAGTAGCTTATTCTCTGTTGATCTTAGTAGGATAACATTTTGTATGATTTTGTCAACTCATGTATTTTTACACATGTAGAAGTCAGGAGTTGGGCACATTTTGCTGTTAATTGTGTAATTGAAAACTGTTTACATTATTCTGCTTCGGCTACTTTCAAAAATACAAATACCAAAAGTCAGAGTATTTCTAAGCCTTAATTCATCTATTGTTTGAGTTTTTAAGACAGGAAAGGCAATTACTTTAGAATTATCAAGCAAAGATGGTATAAATTCACTTAGAAGAGGTCAAAGCTAACAGCAGAGATCAGCTATGTGATTGTCGCATCGCAGTATAAATATTTATGAAATTGCTATAAACTAGCAGTTTATTCTAGCCCTGAATTCGAAAAAGCTCGCTAAGGAGGACTTACCACAGTGATCCGATCTGCAGCGCCAGTAACTCTTTATAAACGGAAAAAGTTGAAATCCTTGTAACTGCGTGACTCTGACAAACTAAGGCGTGATCAAAACCGCGTGGGACCTGGTAACCGAACTATCTTCCCACGCGCTACGAAGGCGAACAAGTAACAAACGACAAACAATTCCGTATTTTACCTCTGTAAATATTTAGTTGTTCAAGTTCCTAAACCAGCCGTCTAGCCAAATATACACTCTCCGTGCTTGAAAACGTTTCTATTTTTCTTGGCGGGGAGGGGGGGGGGGGGGGAGGGGGAGGGAGGTTTCTTTGCGCGTGAGAACTCGCGGACGTTTACAACTCAGCTTAGTGCCCTTTTTTCAACAGTCACTTTATATTTTCTACTGTATGTTACTTACCTTTGCAAATAGCAAGAACGAAGTGGACAGTTACTATAGTGTTTCCTAACTACAGAAAAAGGCTAACATTATTGGCTGGAGGTTCCATCTATGATACAGTAGCAAGTAGACTAGACATTTTCCTACAAGAAACGACCGCACATGATCCTACGACGGACCAGCGCACAAAGAGACCGGTTTGCAGCCTAACCTGTTCCAAGCTCCAGAATAGTGAGAACCGCGAAAACATGAACTCGAATTTAAAAGCGCTCTCTCTCTGTACAATTCCACTCATTTTGTTTTCTCGGGTTTTCGTTTGAAATTTGGGCGTTCTCACTAACTGAGAGCTTTGAACTGGCTAATGTTCAACAAGCTAGTGTCTATGTGGCATAATTTTAATTATGCCACATGAACATTAGCCAGTAGGAAAAGAGAACTCGAATGACATTCCAGGCTTTTTGTGCTTCTCGCGTATCGTATCTGCACTTGAAAGACAAAAATTTGACTGTTTTGAAGTCAAGGAAGATGCTAAGTGCAGACATAAAATGTAGGTGTGGCCCCATACAGCTTGCAATGTCCACTCTACTTGCTACTGTATCATAGATGGAACCTCCAACCATTAATGTGAGCCTTTTTCTGTAGTTAGGAAACACTATAGTAACTGTCCACTTCGTTCTTGATATTTGCAAAGGTAAGTGCCATACAGTAGAAAATATAAAGTGACTGTTGAAAAAAGGGCACTAAGCTGTGTTCTAAACGTCCGCGAGTTCTCACGCGCAAGGACCCCCCCCCCCTCCCCCCCCCCCCCCCCCTCCCCGCCAAAAAAAATGTTTTCAAGCACGGGAGTGTATATTTGGCTAGACGGCTGGTTTAGGAACTTGAACAACTAAATATTTACAGAGGTAAAATACGGAATTGTTTGTCATTTGTTACTTGTTCGCCTTCGTAGCGCGTGGGAAGATAGTTCGGTTACCAGGTCCCACGCGGTTTTGATCACGCCTTAGTTTGTCAGAGTCACGCAGTTACAAGGATTTCAACTTTTTCCGTTTATAAAGAGTTACTGGCGCTGCAGATCAGATCACTGTGGTAAGTCCTCCTTAGCGAGCTTTTTCGAATTCAGGGCTAGAATAAACTGCTAGTTTATAGCAATTTCATAAATATTTATACTGCGATGCGACAATCACATAGCTGATCTCTGCTGTTAGCTTTGACCTCTTCTAAGTGAATTTATACCATCTTTGCTTGATAATTCTAAAGTAATTGCCTTTCCTGTCTTAAAAACTCAAACAATAGATGAATTAAGGCTTAGAAATACTCTGACTTTTGGTATTTCCTGACTGTTGTATTTTTGAAAGTAGCCGAAGCAGAATAATGTAAACAGTTTCCTATTACACAACTAACGGCAAAATGTGCCTAATCCTGATTTCTACATGTGTAAAAATACAGGAGTTGACAAAATCATACAAAATGTTATCCTACTAAGATCAACAGAGAATAAGCTACTATTAGCAATTTCTGTACAGCTTATAGAAAACATATTCCTTGTTGCAAGTGATAATTTAACAAAGGACTTGATTTGTAGCGTGACGGCCGTTGTTCGTTTCACAGGCTCTCCTCGTGTCAAAGTACCCTTCACATTTTGGTCTCTCGACGGGGTACTTTTGCATTGCCGCCAGAAATATTTTAACACAGTAAACTAAAAAGGTTGTGCTTCAACAATGTCTTCATTTTAAATTCAAACTGGACGTACCAATTGGGTTTCTTTTGTGTTGAAATTGGATGAAATTTGCTAAATTTTTAAACTGCCGAAATGGGGTTTCTTCTAACGGCCGAAGCATTTCCAATTTTCAAGCTTATCTAAATTTAACTAGTGCATTATGAAGAAGAGGCATGTGTTTATATTTTGTAAACATTTCATCAATGGAGGACATCGCGTTCCTTTCTACGAGCGAGATGAAAATGGGTAATTTTCAGTAAGTTTCGTGACCGAAAGGACGCTAATTTGCCGTATTTCAAACTTTGCCCGATTTCGAAAAAAATAACACGCCGATGAAACTTCTAACGTTATTTTTGAAAATACTCCGCTATAGAGATTATATGGGCAAAATATGAAGGAATTCAAAATTTCACGACTGACGCCCGATTTTGGTTAATTTCAGAAATCGGCTCTTAAATACCCAATGAGTATTTGATTTCACTGCCCTCACTATCATTTTTATTGTTTTTTATGAAAAATTGAAGTATGATTTTACGCACTCTTAATTTTCTTGTCTTTTGTTTTGTGCTACTTAGCTGCACGTGGCAGTTACCAACTCGAAGCCTAAGCTCCTTTGGTCTCTGCGCACATTTTACCTTTGATGATTTATGTAATTTAATGTTGTCTTTATGTTATCTGATGTATTGTAATTTCCTTTCGTATTAAACTATTGAAATAGTGCATTAGTAAAAAAATCTGAAATCTGAAATCCGGAGTCCGAAGTCCGAGGTTGGAAGCCGGCGTCGGAGTCGGCTCAAAGTCGGAGTCGGCTCAAAAACCATATCCTTCAGGACGGTACATACCTATATAGCTTATTTAGGGGGGTACCCCGGGGACCATACGGCTCCCTTTCCGTTTTCCTTTCAAAACTGTTTGTAGCTTTTTCAGTTCCCGCGCTTCGCTTCCCAAATTCCGTTAATTAATTTTGCCAGGAGCCCATTACCCTGATTTTGCAGACGAAATCTGTCTTAATCTTATTCTCATCTCGCTTGCATAGTGCGCAAATATTATGTAACATCATTCAACACTCTTAACTTGTGAGTCAATGAATCACACTCTGTCTACATGTATTCAACTTACCTCCAAATATGGAAGACAAGGTAAACAGACTAAACACAACAAGACCGACGAGAACAGCCATGTTTTGACGGTAGAGAGAACGCGTGAAATGCCTAATGTGGTGCCTTGACGAAAAAAAGGCACAGACGCGGAAACTATAATGTATTTATGGGTTTTACAACGAACAGTGTAAAACTCGCGTTTTGATTGGTGTAACGGAATTTGTTGATTAGAGAAAAAGACACACGAATGACGTCATTGGGTTGTCTGACTGTGGCACGTGATTAGAGTTTAAAGTCCAGCGAGAGTGACTGGTCAACAAAGTTTTGCAAACTGTTTTGGTGAGTAAGGGAGACGAAGCGAAGGCAAATTTTCGCCAGAAAGCAAAACTGTCATTCCTCGTTTCCACGACTTTGGTTTCCATCATTTCTTCCCAAGTTTTTGATTAAACTTTTAAAACATCGGCTTTCTTTTCTGAGAAAATTTCAATTTCTTATTGTAGTTATGGGGACTGATATTCTAGGGTAACTTCAGCTATCAGAATTATTTTTCTCAGCATTTGTTTCAAAGTCACGTTGTTCAGAACGTGAAGTGGCTTTGGAATCATCAACGTTTACTTACTTGATGGAATAAGAGGCTCCACGCTCGCTTTAATAGGCCTTATCACGGTTTTCGACGTCATTTTGACGAGTAGGCAAACAGGCTCGAAATAACAGTGTTTGTATGGAAATTCGATGTCAAATAATTTTCATAAAACATCACTTCTGAAAAATTCATGAATTGGAAACTTTTGGCACTAGGAAAAGGATTTTAGGAACAAAATTGGAGGGATGTAGCTGTGACTGAAAGCGTCCAGTCGTGTTTTGAACTTTCCATACATTTCCCTGTATTTTTTCCCGCGAACTAGTTTTAGTAGCAGCTCACGGCTGGTTCGCTATACAGACAAATGTATGGAAAGTTCAAAACGCGACTGGACGCTTTCTGTCACAGCTACATCCCTCTAATTTTGCTCTTAAAATCCTTTTTCTAGTGCCAAAAGTTTCCAATTCATAAATTTTTCAGAAGCGATGTTTTATGAAAATTATTTGACATCGGATTTCCATACAAACACTGTTATTTCAAGCCTGTTTTCCTACCCGTCAAAATGGCGTCGAAAACCGTGATAAGGCCTATTTCCCTCATGTGGAAATTTCTGAGCCTTGTTGTTCGCATTGACTTTCTTTATTTACATCAATTCACGCATCAGATCGCGAACGAGTGATCTGTAACAGATTAGTCTAAACAACGGGGGCAGTGCCAGTAGTGTAAACTATTTGTAATAAGTGTTTGTAGAATTACCCACAGGATAAAACATGGCCGTCGAAATACAATACAATAATATGTGTAGGCTTGTTGTGGAAGACGAAAATAGTTCACTCCCTGCCTTTTTAAAAAACGTATCGAATTGATGTAAAAGTTAGTTATAAATAAAGAAAGTTAATGCGAACGACAAAATTAAAGCGAGCGTGGAGCCTCTTATTCCATCAAGTAAGGAAACGTTGATGATTCTAAAGCCACTTCACGTCCTGAAAACTTTGAAACAAATGCTGAGAAAAACAATTCTGATATCTGAAGTTACCCTAATATATCCCCAAAACTATACATTCAGAAATTGAAATTTACTCAGAAAACAAAGCCGATGTTTTAGAAGTTTAATAAAAAAACTTGGGAACAAATGATGGAAACCAAAGTCGTGGAAACAAGGAATGACATTTTTGCTTTCCGGCGAAAATTTACCCATGCTTCGTCTCCACTACTCATCAAAACAGTTTGCAAAACTTTGTTGACCAGTCACTCTGGCTATGGGCTATAGGAAACATGGGTTTCGGCTAAATAAAGATCACATTTATTTTAAATTAAGTCGAATTACTCACAATGAAGCAGTCTTTTGTCTTTTCTGGTCGTTTCTCCCCATTTATTTCTTGTAGAATAGCCATAACATTCTTATATCGCATGCATTCGTTCAGTCTTGGTAACCGTGCCATGTTATTGAAACCCCAGGCGTGGCCGCTAAGCGCGCGAGCGTTAACACTAAAAAGTGACTGGGTAGGAAGCGATGTAACCGTTGCTAGCAGATTAGAGCTATTGGCCAATCACTGAACCGAAAATACAATAGGCATTGTTTTTCAAATTCGTCTGCACCAGGTAAGAGCACTGCAAACTCCTTCCACCCCTGCTAGTTACAAAATGTGACAAAAAGATTACTCTCCCCACATGGAAGGAGTCAAAAACAATTTTGAAATATATGACTGGACTGATATATTTGGGCTTTGAAAAATGCTTAGTTTATTGAATTGCTGTTGGCCAAACTGTGTATTGAAATCAATAATAATTTTTCTAAGTCAGATAAAAAGAAGAAGGTCAAGAAGTAGATTAACGGAGGAAAAAGTTCCATTTTATTTATTTATTTATTTATTTATTCACCACGACATACAAACATAGAAAGTTACAATGAACAATAGACTAGGATTACAAGTACATAAGTTTAGAGTAAATAATAATGGTAAAAGAAGTAAGAAGTGGCGAGGAGACCTCAAGAAACCCCCGGGCTTATACTGAGAGGTCTCCTCGGAGATATGTTGGGACTTTAAGACCAGTAAAGACATTGTATTGAGATTTTTTAACATACGGTGGTGGTAAGACTATAAAGACATAACAGAGTCGGACGTTTCATGCAATTAACTGAGGAAATCAAGAAGCTTTCTTTTGAAGGTGGATAGACTAGGGTAAGACGTAATTGATAATGGCAAAGCATTCCATATTTTTGGCCCTCTATAGAGTATAGTAAATTGCTTGATATTAGTTCGGCAGGTGTGAGGTCGAAAATGAGCTGACGTTCTAGTATCATAATTATGAATTTGACCACCAGTCGGAAATAAATTTAGAAAGGGCGAAGGCAGCAAACGTTGGTGATAGGAAAACATAAATTTTGCAATATAAAAGGAATTCACTTTAAAAATATTTAGGATATTCAATTGTGCAAATAAAGGTGCAGAAGGTGCAAGGTGATTAGAATTTGTCATAGCTCGCAATAACATTTTATTCACGATTTTTACAAACATTACTTGACGTATTGCAGTCCGTTCTTCCCAGCTTGGGCGAGCGCCAACTCCAGCTTCTTCGGATGGCTTCAACATCGTATGGAATTTGTTGCAGTTAAATTACTTGCACTTCTAACGAGCTTAGGCCTGGGGCAAACGTCGAATCTTAGTCGAACTTAATTCGTCGAACCTATTAATTTTGAAATAGGCGCATGAATGGTGCGACGTTTGCCGCAATTAAGTTCGACTCAAATTAATTGGTTCGACTCCAGCATAAGTTCGACTTGCCAAGTCGGATAATGCGACAGTGGTTCGGCGTTACAGCAAACGCCGTTCTAAACACGCGCTGAACTCAATTCATAAATCATGCAAATTACAAAATAATTGATTCAAATGTGATGAACTGCGCAAACGTCACAAAAATACCGACTCCCCCATCTGCCAAACGCTATTTCCCCCCCTGACGAGCATGCGCTGTACAAAGACAATTTCGCGACCAGAAATGGCGAGCTATCGAAAGCCATTGCTGACGTCGCACAGCGTGATGGAAATGTGTTTTTCGTGTTTCATGAACACTAAATATAAATGATTGAAACGCGAATTGCTTATTTGCAATAAATGCTCAGTGTTTGAGTCTTCTCTTTCTATTTTTCGCAATTAATTGCCAAAGAAAAGCCCGACGCCGGAGCACTGTATTTCGGCATTTCGCTAGCAAGTCCTAGCAATAACTAGCCGCGCATCGAGTGAATAGGGACCTTACGAATGCAAGACGGTGACGCCAACGAAAACGTCATTTGAAAGTATAACTTTATTTCATTTGTGCTACTTCGCGATTATTTTAACTCATTCAACTTGTACACAAACGACAAACTAAACCGTTCAGGTTAAGGAAGAGAATAAAAAATTCACTGTCGTGTGTTCACGTTCTCCACAAAACCTTGAATCTGGTCATTTCACGTTATTGTTTTGCAGGGGACGACAAAGAAATGTACCAAAATGTAAAACGCACGTGCAGAGCGATTGTTTTTGCCATTAAGCCTTTTGTGTGTGTGGCGTTGTCGTCGCCGTCGCCGTGTTGTTTTCGTAAGGTCCCTAATAGCACGGGGACACGTGCTTATTCCTATGTTTCACGAAGTGCAACTTGTGAATTAGGGTCTACGCAGGTTCGACGTTTGCTACCACACTGGAATTAAGTCGACTCTTTGTCGAACCTATTTTTAATAAATTCGACGCGACTTAGATTCGACGTTTGCCCTAGGCCTTAAAGAGATATAGATATTTATGGCATAATGCAACAATTGCTATAATACAGAAGAAAACAAATCGAACACTTTAAAAAACCTCTTTCAAGCGCTGAACTGGAGTAAACGCACTTTAAACGATGGTATTTTTTTTCCAAACCTAGAATGAAGTTAGTTTGTGGCTCCATGGCAAGGTATTCAAAACAAACAACGAAATATTCCGGTGAAACAGCTTCCAAGTAACCACATATTTTGAACTCGAAGCGACTCTTGTTTCCAGTTTTCTCTCTCCCGAACATTGTCCGACACCTCTTCGTTACCAGACTTCTATCGGCCTTTTAGACCCCCAGGAGCGGGCACCCTTTGCTTCCTTATATGGAGATGGGCATAGTTTCTTCTTACGAGCTTCGCACGATTGATCGAGTTTGGTTCCTCTCCAGGGGGGATTATGAGTTAACGCTCGCGCGCTTAGCGCCCGCGCCTGGGATTTCAATAGGACGCACGGTTACCAAGACTTTAACGAATGCTGACGAATTTGTTATGCAGGCTAAATTTGTTCTGAGTCAAGAGGCACGTTGTTACTTGTTAATCAGGGCTATTCTACAAGAAGTAAATGGGGAGAAACGACCAGAAAAGACTAAAGACTATTTCATTGTGAGTAATTCAACTGTATTTGAGATAAATGTAATATTATAATTTGCTTAGTCGAAACCCATGTTTCCTGGACTTTAAACTCTGATCACGTGCCACGGTCAGACCACTCAATAACGCCATTCATGTGTCTTTTTCTCTAATCAACAAATTCCGTTACACCAATCAAAACGGGAGTTTTACACTGTTCAATATAAAACCCATAAATACATCATAGTTTCCGCGTCTGTGTCTTTTTCGTCAAGGCACAACATTAGGCATTTCACGCGTTCTCTGCACCATCAAAGCATGGCTGTGCTCGTCGATCTTGTTGTGTTTAGCTCGTTTATGCTGTCTTTCATGTTTGGAGGTAAGTTGAATACATGTAGACAGAGTGTGATTGATTGACTCACAAGTTAAGAGTGTTGAATGATGTCATATAATGTGATGTTAAATAATATTTGCGCACTATGCAAGCGAGATGTAGTCAGTAATATTAAGTCAGATTTCGTTTGCAAAATTAACGGAATTTAGGAAGCGAAGCGCGGGAACTGAAAAAGCTACAAGACAGGATTGAAGGGAAAACGGAAAGGAAGCCGTTTGGTCCCTGGGAGTACCCCCCCCCCCCCCTATATAAGGGTATGGGTATAAGGGTATGGTTTTTGAGCCGTTTTGGTCCAAAAACGGCTATAGACAGGTATGATTTTTAAGGGAACCTCGAGAGCGTATAAACGTATTTGTCCTCTCAACTCCAAATGAATAGTAGAGAAAGAGAAGTATCCAAAATAATTATTCGAGCTAATTATCGGGTGAATTTTACCAATTCTTAAGTTCGGTATACTGATGCGTAGCTTAATTACGCTACAAGCCAGGTCTGAAAACGGGTATGAAATTTAGAGGCCAGGTCTGAAAACGGGTGTGGAAAATGGCATGTTTAAGACTGAAATAGCGTCAGGATTTGGAGAACCGGGCGGCACACCCCTACAGAGAATTCCGAGGAGTACCCCCCAGGGGGGGGGGGGTTGGTGACGCTTCATCATGATTGTAAGAAATTGGTAAACGTACGCATGCCGAGTAGTGCAGTTATTGAGTTTTGGATGCAATTAAGAAAGTGTTCGGTTGCCAAGAGCGACTTCCGGCTTCCGACACCGACTCCGACTTCCAACTTCGGACTTCGGACTTCGGATTTCGGACTTCCGACTTCATTTGACTTATTTCGAGATCCTCGGATGTGGAGTAGCCAAGAAGTATTGAAATGGATGAGAAGGTAGGGTAATTTATTTCAACAAGAGTGTAGGAAGATAAGACTTTGGTTTTGCACTGATAGTTCTTGAAATGACACGCATGATGTGACATTGGACGCCTTTACACTTCAAGTAAACATTTCATTTAGCGTCGGTTTTGAGACGTGTTGCTTACGATCTTGAAATGGTGACTGGCTTTTCAGGTCAAACGAATTTCTAGGAAATGAAAACGAATTCAGTTATGTTTTAAAACTGTGACTGAGTCAATTTTAATCGCAGCAGACCTGTACCGTTTAGGCCACACAAAACCAGATGCAAAGTAAAAGAGGTTAAACCAAGTAAATATTCTCGTCACTACTTAGCCAATCAGACGAAAGAATCAGCTGTTAAAGCAACATGAGTAACTAAACCACTTAGCGAAAGTTCGTGAAACTTGAGTTCGGTCAGCATATAGTTGAAGTCGGCAGCTCAAAAGAAATCAAGCAAGAATGAGGCAGCGTATTCACCATCTTTCGGTAAAAACTTTGGCTTTACATACTTTTTTTTGTTCATGATGCGTGAAGAAATCGTTCATTATGTCTGTGCAGTAAAGGCGATCAACTATATGCCTCACTGCACATATGTTACGAATTTGCACATTTATGAACAACCATTTATTGTGCAGTTATTGCCTTGTTTACATATTGCGAACTTAGGAAATGTAAACAAAAGTAAAGACAATTGAAGACAATTAACTGAAAAGACTTGTCTCTTGGGCTTTCGGCACAAGCCGAGAAAAGACCATTTTATTGTTGAAGGGGTGGGGAGGGGTGGTCAATTACAAAAACAAAACAAAAAATCATAGACGAGGGAAGTGCAAGAAAACGTTCATGCACAGCGAATCAAACAGTCGAACAAGCTTAGCGGGAAAAACGTTATTCCCAAGAGTGAGATTGAAATATGTTTAACTGTTTTATAAGTTTTTGAATTTTCCCCAGCTTAGACTGATGTGGCCATTGACTATGATATGCCTGTAGGTTTGGAAGACGATACGAGATTGCTATTTCCTGAGAGGCCAGGCATTTAGTGCTTTGTTACTCATCCATGGAAAAAGAAACAAACAAACCTCTTAAACTCTAAACCAAAACGGTTAAAACCAGGTTCAAACTTTAAAATATCTGAATCGTTTGATATGGCCCAAATATATTATTGCAACGTCTACTCCCGAAAAAATGCTCTCTATAATTCGAATTGACGCACTATCCTAGCAAGGTGAAGTAAGATGAAGCCGGCTGCCAGTGTTATGTTTTGTTTTTCAGAATTAAATTCATTCGGACGTAAGGGGCGAAGATTCACTCACCGCAAACTGCAAGATCGTTAGAAAGCGTTCTAAAGCTTGTTCGCTGGATATTTCTGTAGCAAAACACAGGCGCGCTCGCGTTTCACGCGGAACGCGCGCTCCCTGTTAGCACTTCGGTGCCTCTGTGTACTCATCTTTTTGTTTCTGTCCGTTATCTCTTAGGTGTGAAAGGAGACATTTTTCGCAATCAAGACGATAATTCATGGTATAAAGAAGGTGTCAAGCTTGTTGAGGACAACCTCAAGGTTAAACCAAACCTCAACACCGCCAAAAGCGCCATTTTGTTTCTGGGCGATGGAATGGGGATCACCACCATCACTGCCACACGGTTTCTTGATGGACAGCAGAAAGGAAAGAAGGGGGAGGAAAACGTTTTGAGTTGGGAGGTGTTTCCATGGTCAGCTCTGGCTAAAATCTACGCTGTTGACCGGCAGGGAACAGACTCTGCAAGCACCTCGACAGCATTCCTGAACGGAATTAAAACAAATAATGGTAAGTTATGTTTATTTCATGTGATCCCGAGAATCCAAAAATCGTTCAAAAATATCCCTTATCCCGCGGCTTACAAGCTCAATATTAGTTTTTTCCAAGCGCTTTTCATGTAACCTGCGCATCCTTGTTCCAAGTTCCAACGATATTTTGATCAGCGGTTGACTAAAACCCCGCGTTGGGTATGGGGACAAGAATGGTAGCCTGCGTAGCCGGTTCACCGCGTTGAAACATCTGAGCATGCGTCAAATTAGAACCATTTGAAGAGGTCGCTATTCAAAAAGTAAACTGCACCGACCAGCCTCCACTACTTCTGCCTTCGCTTTTAGGCTTGAACCCTTTTAAGTAACTGAAATTCATTCATTCATTCATTCATTCATTCATTCATTCATTCATTCATTCATTCATTCATTCATTCATTCATTCATTCGTTCGTTCGTTCGTTCGTTCGTTCATTCATTTATTCATTCATTTCTTTCTTTTATTTGCCATAAAACCATAAGACAGATTAACGTATTACAAAAGTAGCAAAAATAATATAGCGATGAGATCTCAAGAAACTCATCGAACTTATATAAACAGGTCACCTCGAAAACACAATAATACACACTGATAGTGCTGTGAATGATGGTAAAAATTGTACAATAAACTCTCTTACTCAAAACTGAAAACTTACAAGCTTCTAGACCTAACCTTTAAAGGAATTTTCTTATTTCTTTGCGGTTTTTTTTTTTTTTTGTCGCTTACTCGAAACGTTTTCCGTTCATGATCCCAGGTTATCACAAAAGTTGCTTTGATTTGTTCCTTGGGAAATTTTCACGGCCAGCGACTGGAATTGGAGCAATTGCGCATGCTCTCCTATTTGATCGCGTTGTGACTGTGGTGAAGATTAGATTCACCTTATGATGATGGATGAGCAGACATTTGACCATGATGGAACATAGCAAACTGATTTGACGTTGGACCTGCAAGGAAAATCTGCAGGCCCGTCGAGCTTCGTGTTTGCTCTTCTCCACCAAATCATTATTTTTGCGGTCGCTAAGACTTTGCCTTTGCATTAACAAAGCCATCAGCTTCGCAAGGTAGCCACCATCATAAATTAATCCCTTAAACCTCCTCCGTAATTTAAAGTATATTCCTTCCCTTCGCGATTGTAAGCCTTATTAAATGTCCCTTCACAGCTGTTTCAAAGAGAATGTATAGGAGTACTTGCCAAAAGGGTTCCATTTATTTGTTTCTTATTTGTCTTATAATTTTCAAGGGATCCTTGGTGTCGACGAAAATGTTCAAAGGGGATACTGCGCTTCCTTAACGGAACAAAGAAAGGTGGTGTCTATCCTCGCGCTTGCTGAGAAAGCTGGAATGTCAACGGGAATCGTAACCACCACGCGCGTCACCCACGCGACTCCCGCGAGTGCATACGCGCACTTGGCCGACCGAAACTGGGAGAGTGACGCGGATAAAACCAGCAAAGCAAAGGATGATGCATCCAAGTGCAAAGATGCTGGTAATTACACTGATCTAATTATTGTTCACTAGAAATCAAGTTCATCCCAACCTACCCCAACAATAACTGTGCTTAAACTGAAGGGAAAGGTCTTCGAGTGGACCTAAACGATCCCGAAATCCCTCACTTCCACCAGACGACTGTAATGGGGAATGAGCGTGTTTGGCTATTAATCATCTGAGTAGAAATGGATTCTAACTCAGGTGAGAACTTTAATAGGAGAAAGACTATCGAAATTAGTTACTCAACATAAGCCTATGTGATAATTAAGAAAGCCTGAAAAAGCTCTCTTCACATTGTAACGTTTTTGTTTATGTAACTTTAGCCTATGTTTTTCAGGTATCCATTGTAACTGTTTAACGTATCTTGCCACAGGGTCAACCTCAAACAAACCCCGAAGAAGAAAGGCCGTGCCTTTCGAAATATTGGAAATATACTTCCCTGACCGTGAAATCAGCCTTGCTCTTTTTTTTACATTATTTGCTCTTCAGATTTGACTGAAATTTGAACCCATGGTCCTTGCGAGCTAGCCCTCTATCAATTGAGATATCAAACCAACTAGGAGGTGGACCGTTTGTGGGGTTTAGATAAACCTGCGGAGCATTACTTGTTTATGAGAGCGAATATATAAATATCATATTTGCTGCAAACAGAAAACCTTATTCTGGTAGCTTCGAGTTTACGGTGCGCACATAAGTAACAACGATGTTCACATATATCACACATGATTTTTGATACATTTGCTCTCAGTTAAAACAAACCCGAACTCGCCCGACTCTTTCAAGTTAAAAAATAGTCCTTATTGTTTGCAGATTGTTCCTCGTTTTTTAAATTCACTTCATATCGTCCCTTTGCTGTCTAAAAGTCTGCGCAAAGTACATAGATATAGAAAATTTAGGCATTTTTGTTACTATACAGCTGGTAACCACAGGAAACAGCTGCTTCTTCAAAACAGACTAAGCATTAAACGTAAACCAAGAATTTCATTTCTGACAAGAGGAGTAAACTGAGAGGCTTTGTTTTTTTCTCTCCTTGTATTTTACAGCTTTGCAGCTAGTTGATTTCCCGTACGATAATGGAATGGAGGTCGTGTTCGCGGGGGGTCGTGGAAAATTCATGCACAAAACTCAAACGGACCCTGAGTACCCGGATAAGAAAGGAGAGAGACTGGATGGAAGGAACTTGATTCAAGAATGGCTTGACGAACATTCTAACTCGGAGTACGTGTGGAACAAAACTCAGTTTGACAAGATTGATGTGGAGAAGGTTGATCACGTGATAGGTATGTCGAGAAACATCCTTGGTTTGATAGTTTTAGGTGATTTCATGGAACTGGAATTAAAGTCAAGTAAGGCAGCCCTTGCGAACAACAACGAATTTTTTGAGATGCCGCAGGAGGGTACCGTTGGTATAAATAGAAGATTGATTACAATGAAGGGTTGGGAACTATTAAGAAAGCTGCAAGAACAACTGTTAACATTCATAAAGAAAACGTGATTGTCTTCTCTCTCACTTTATCACCACACAGGCGATCCTGGAAGTGTGAAGGACGCATGTCACATATAATCGAGCAAATGACGTAGCTCTCTTCTATTCCCTTAGTGGCTCAGCGGTTAGAACATCTAATCAGCATGCGCAAGGTCATCGGTTCTTTTCCTGTCAGGGGGATTCATTTTTTTTTTCTTGTCCCTTACCTGTGATTTGTCTTAAAATACATCTTTCGTACCGTTGATAAGTGTTGTCCGACTCTGAGCCGGTCGAGTTTGAAGATTTATTCACTGCTATAAACCTGGTCTTTCTTCTGCAGGACTCTTTGAGTACTCTAACATGCAGTACGAAGTGGATCGTGCTGCTGACAAGGCTGGTGAACCGTCGATTGAAGAGATGACTAAGAAAGCCATCAAAATACTGCAGAAGAATCCCAAGGGTTACTTTCTGTTAGTTGAAGGTTTGTTTAGTTTCGCGCTAATAGTCTTACCATCAGGATACCGGTTTCTATTATTTGTGAAAAATTGTTTACGTCTCAATTGGCAATTTCCCACGGAGGGGTCTCATTAGCTGCACCAGGTAACACTGAATTGTTTGGTGGTGGTATGGTGTCAGGAGTCCATGGTTACGGGCTCGTGAACAGAGTTCGAACACGTGACGAATTCGAGAAACGAGATACTCCAAACAAGTGGGGTAATATTTTAAAAAAATGAGAAAATTAAATCTGTTGAGAAACAATATGTTGAAAAGTTGAGTACAGAGGGAACAATATGTTGATAAAATCTGCTCCTGCCCCTCTCCCCCCCTCTAACCGTCTCTGTTTTAATTCTCTGTGCTTTTCTTTTTAATTCCAGCGGGGCGTATTGATCATGGACACCATATTGGAAAGGCTGTGAAAGCTCTAACTGATGCAGTTGCTATGAATAAAGCGGTTGCCAGCGCGCTGCAAATGGTAAAGAAAGGTAAACATTTCGACCTATTCCAGGTTAGCAATTAGTATATGTAATAGGACTACATGCTGTCCAATTTGGAAATAATTGGACGAGAAAAATTCCGAGGACTGTCAAATTACCTATTAATTATATTGTATATTATTTAAGAGTAAAAAATAATGCTGATTTTGTCAGGAATATATTATTTCAAAATATCTTCGGTATCCAAATTAATAGTTAATTTGGATCGGTATCCAAATTAATAGTTAATTTGATCGGTATCCAAATTAACAAATAATACAATGGTTGCTTGAATGGGATTTCTGACTAGCAATATAATTAGACGTGAAAACTGTAAAGGACCGCGGGTGATAATGCTGCTAGTTGACGTAGGATCTACAAGAGACCTAATCAGCCAAAAATAAACTGTAACACAAACTGCAAGGCTGATACTACGTGAAAACGTTGACTTTGCGAGACAACAACCCGACAGAAACCGACAAAACAGGGCTGCAACCGTGGACAGCTGTTTCGTTCTTATTGGACCTCGTGAGCACGGTATAGCAGTTCTATATGAAACCAGTAACAGAGCCAGGTCAAATAAAATGCAACAAAACCCATGCCCTATCAAGTTTCCTACTTTGAACCTGCCCACCCCCCGAATCACGCGTTGCCACATCACGTGCCTCAGGGAGAAAGAAGGCAAAGCATCGAATTCCTGTCTCGCAAAGTCAACTGAATGTAGATGGATAAACCATCTTAACATTGAAACGCATGCACAAAACCATACTTAAAAGGCATAGCATATCGGAATCCAAACATGGGGCTGTTCACACCTACCAGTTAGACGAAACATGTGGGGTTTTTTTAATTATTATTTTTAAATTACGTATCAATCTCCGATTGCGGTTCTTCGTTCCTCAGACGAAACGCTGATAACCGTGACCGCTGACCACTCTCATGTCTTCACAATCGGTGGATACCCCAAGCGTGGGAACCCTGTGTTTGGTTTGGTTAGGAAGGTAGGCAATGAGGCGGCCGTGGACACCGAGAACAAGACATACACTACTCTGGGTTATATGAACGGACCAGGCGGACTGAACGGGTCTAGACCAGACCTGCGCAATGTGGATACCGCTGACAAAGGTTATTTACAGCAGGCGACTGTTTTACTTAAATCTGAAACTCATTCATCTGAGGATGTTGGTAAGAATGTTGACTACCTTAAACACTTTAACACTTTAACCCCAATTACGACATGCATTTTCTCCTCACTTTTCCTCATACATTTGTCACACTACTGGTTAAGACATTTTATTATTAGTGTTCATTTCTTGATTCTCATGAGCTGTATGTTTGATCAAGCTGTGATATGTAAGGAGAAATTAGATTCCGATCGGCTTTGAGGCGTAAATGGTAACAACGCGCTGTTACTCCCAGAAATGTTTGGTTAATCATTGAAGCATACGAGCCCGCGCATAAACACCGCTACTTCTGTTGAAAAGTCGGTAGAAAGAGAGGTGATATCTCGTCGATTTTGTCAATCGGCCAGTACGAATTTAAGCCACTGTTTGTGTGCCAGTCTAGTTTTTAGCTATATAATACCACGTATTGGAGATTTTTTCTTCACGCTTGTTTCATTTTCTCTTGGCGAAATTTCAAGTTCGTTTTCTATAGACTAACAATCAAAATGTTCTTAAATCTTCCACAGGGGTATTCGCAGACGGTCCTGGAGCCTATTTGTTCCATGGTGTGGTGGAGCAACAGTATGTGTTTCACGTGATGGATTACGCCTTGTGCTTGAGTGAGAGCAAGCAGAAATCATGTGAGAAACACGTGACCAGAGGAGGCAAGCCTCACAGCAAGAGTGGAACCACCACGTTGACTGTTCCCTCGCTGTATGTGTTATTACTTATCGCAGCTTTGTGGTATTTTTAGTCCTGTACTTCATGTTCAGAATTATTAGAACTTCAGAACTCATTCAGTGACGTAGCTCTCTTTTTTGTAGCATCGTATTTTCTGAGATTTGAAGAACTGTAATGTATGTCTGTCTGTGAAGTGTTACTGATTGACAACCGTTCAATCAGCTTGACTTTGAGTGCTTATGCTCACACAGTGAGGCGACTTTTATTAAATTCATCATGAAGAGTCTTTTGTCAAACTTCATTTACTGTAGCTGGTAGGTAGAAATGCTAATGAACCAAAAATTTAATCGGTCTTGTCGATGACTAACGTGTACTAATAAATTTCAGGTAAACTTTGGTTCTGTTTCAGTCTGTGTGAGCATTATTAACTTGCTTTAAGCAAAACATTTTAATAGTAAATTGTATTTCAATACCAAGTTTCAAGCTTATTATATAACATTGTAGTAGTCAGCCTCAACTTCGTAAAATCATGCATTTTTTTATATTTCATTTGTATTCTTTTTAGCTTACACGACCCTACCAGCTAGGCTGATTTTAATTAACGTGTACTGATTAAAGAAAAGTGTGTCTGTCTGTCTGTCTGTCTTTCTCTGTGTCTACGCTTTTAAAAAATGAATGAACAATGACAGCTGGGGCGGAGTAAGTAAATGATTTTCAACTGGCCAAACCACGTGAAGTTTTGTACACATTTTCAAATCGAGAAGGACAAATGAGGCTTCAATGTGCTACCAGTTTAATGACTCTTATAAATTGACCTCGGTGCTTTTGATTGATATGTAAATACAACTAGTTAGGGTAAGAACAACATGATTTCCAGCATATGAAAAACAATGAGATATGCAGCAGAACAAAGTCAACTAGAGCCTAGCCTCCACTCGAGGGCCAGGTCACTAAGCATACAATTGTTATCCATTTGTTGTTATCCAATTGCTAGTTGGAATAAAAAAGGCTACGTAGAAGGCGTTCAAAAATGGCGATGTTGAGCTAGGAGCCTGATTCCTTAATTCAGATGAGCCAGTAAACACAAACTGAACCTCAGGGTGTTAAAATCATGTCGGCCGTTTTAAGGATGGTGAACCGGGGGTGCCAATATTCAACATAACTACGAAATTTCTGAGCAAACGGCTGAAGTTAGTTTGATTTAATTTTCTTCGTGCAAGTTGGGCAGAAAACCTTGAGGACTATTGTCTGTGACCGCTGGTTAAACAAAACATGACGGGAATCTTTTGCACGTCCAAACAGCCCATGTCGTTATCGTTGCTGCATGCACATGTTAGCCACAATTACTTGTTTTAATGAATAACCCCGTGGAAAGTATAACATACAAATTGGTTTGTTATAACTTTCGTCTTATACTTACAAGAGCAACCTTGCGCCTTTCCTAATACAATAAAGAGTTGTACATAATGATAAAGGGATGAGATCTAGCAGAAATGACCACCTGAACATGTTTTAAAATCCTATGTTTGACGCTCGCTGTTTTCAGTTTCTTAGTAAAATCGAGTAGTTTTGCGTTAGCTTCAAAGATCAGAATTATTTTCGGCTATTCTCATCTATGCGCTCATTTTTTCAAAAAAACTTAAACGCGAATCTCACGTTTACCGTATGCCGTAAACTCGATTCTAAATCTCTCTTATGTTGAAATCACAAGGCAATTTACCATTTTTTTGTGCTATGCAGTTTATTAAGCTGTACAACCTCAGAATCCGAGAATACAAACCTATAGAATCTGTAGAGTAATTCCTCAGATGTAACCATTCAGACGAAAGTTAACTTCCTACAATGGTACTGTTTATTATACTATACAAGGTGGTCCCAATTTTTGAGTCTTTGGACAAAATCCTTAACTGTGACCGTTCAAATGAAAGTTACAGAGCAGTGCTTTGTTACACTTTGTTCGTCAATTTGGAGTTGAAACCGTCTAAAGTCTGAATTTTGGTAGATTTTATAGGGTACCCTGAGGGAAAGTCCAATTTTTTTTATAGCCCTGTTCTTTATTTACAAGTGTTTCGCTGTTAACAAATCATCGTCATCCTATTCAACTAGGATTGTGTAAATAGAAGCAGTCAATTCTTAGCAAACACATTCAAGCAAAATGTTACGAGCTCCGCCAACAGTTATCAAAATTTTTCACCCCGCTATCATTCACTGAGTTCAGTCAAATCAACGGTTTCTCAGCTGCAGGCCAGCCTATCTTTTAGCCTTTTCTCAGAGATGCGTATCGGTAGAAACGTTCAAGGCGGGCTCAACTAGACTTAAACATGTCGCAGAGCAGACTTTCAATCGCCACGCTGCCAATAGTCTGACGAAAAAACAGTTCTTCGATAGTTTTAGGGTTCACCATTCTTAGAGATGGTAGCATTAACAGCAGTTTTCCAAACCGGACTTGCTGACCAGGAAAATGCCTTCTGATGTAATCACCCAACATGATCTGTGCTTGATCTTGGTAACATTCCACTTGCTGTGGATCTCGCAATCCTCTGAGCTCTGATAGTTTGGAAAAAAGAAAAGAAATTAGGTCAGTTAGCCTTGAAATGCCCGCACTGTGTTTAATGCGTGCGTAAATGTCTTGAGTCAAGACTATGAGAGACTTGACTTAAAATTAAGTCAACAAACAAACACGTTCGACAAACTCATCTTAAGTCAATGCTGACTAGCCTATGAGAACATGACAAACATTCCGCGCTTTTGTTTAGTTCAGCATATCGGAGCAAGACCAAGGAATAACTCATGACTTGGAAAAACACGTTTTTTCCCGCACTTGACATTAGTTGTATGCTTTCTCTTGCTTGGCATCGGTTGCATTTTTCCCGCGCCTGGCACCAGCGCTTGCAAGCTTTCCGCGCTTAGAACCTGTTGCACGTTTTTGCGTCGAATTCTGATTTGTTATTCGCGTTGTTCGTGTTCCTTGTCGTTGGGCAGATTGATGTAATTACGTTTTTGCGACATTTGGGGGCATTACTGAGGTCGCGTTCGATTGACCGTATTCTGAAATAAGGATAAGCGAAATAGCTGTTAGATTTCTCTTTTGAAGTAAATTTGGGAAGACATTTCCGCAAACGTTCGCTTACACCTGATAATTTAAGGGCGATTTTGTACTCAAGTAACTCAAAAGCCTTCCATAAGGGATTTCTTGTCATCATTGTACGTATTCCTATTCCGGAATAGGAGCAATCGATCGCACCCTAAATACTAAAAGTAATATAGCTTTGAGGCTGAGATTGGAAAAACGATTTTAGCGGTGTTTTACCTGCATAACTAGTTGGTTTGTGGTTTTAAACTGACAGATGCTTGCATTTATTTACTGTGTATTTTACAAATAAAATTTGAATCTAAACATCAAACATTCCGCCCTTTTAATCTTATTTGCTGTATTGACTTTTGAAAAAATCTGGTTTATTTGGATTACTACATTTGGGGTGTGTTCGCTATTCAGAGAGACTTTCATCATCCAGAATTAAATCTACCATATAATTTTTATGTTTTCAATTCTAATAAAAGTAATAATTTTTCTTTTTGATGCAAGAATCATCAATTGGAACTATCCACGTATAAATATTTTTGAAGAAAAATAAACACTGATTTATTAAACCCGACGTAAACGATCTATAAGTAATCTAACAAATCATGCATGAAATACATGAATATACAGGTCTTTTTTTATTTCTGGTTATCAGTGAGCGACAAAGTGATATATTCCCCGATGCCACACGCTCCGTTGTAAATTGTCCTTAAACTATGGTGTTGGAATTATTGTTTGGCTCAACGGAATTCATTGCTCATGGAATAATGTAAATTTCTGGTAGAAAACTCAATACTTCCTCTTAAGAAAGTTATCTTTGTATTCTTAAGGGTTTTGCCCCTTAACCGGCCTTATAAGCTTTCCATGAATTAAATAACATTATTTTTCGTTTCGTTTTATACTCTTTTCTTTATTTCATCAAACTTTAAGTTCTTTCCAGTAAAAACAAGAATACGAAAGTGGCGTGACTTTCCTCGTTCCACTGAGCTCGGAAAGTTAGGTCAGTATAGCAGTAAATTGGATATATTATTGAATATGACATGACCTTCGATACATGGCGGGTGGTAAAATGATCTGGGGGGATTTTTATTGAATTATTTTTCATAACAAAAACACCTGTTACCAAAAACCACAGAGTGAAAATATCCGACACGCTGTTTTCTATAAATATGGAGAAAAGAAAATATAACAACGCTGCGTTCGCTTGGGGATTACTACAAGGATTTTTGTAATAGAGCTGACATTCTTGAAGCTTGGAACCAGGAAATCATGTTTTTGCTTTTTTGTTCACATCTTTTTGTCATGTCTTTCTTGAATAAAAATTCAAACTATAAATTGAATCTATTTATAATTTAGGCTTCGTGTTGAGATGAAGTAATCGAGTTCTACAACACTAAGTTTGGTTAATGCCTCATTTATTTTATATTCATTCTTTAATTTCAGAAGAGAGAAACTCAGCTTGAACTTGTAAAGTTTAGCACCTACAAAGCAGATTCTTCGAAGTTTTTCTCAGATCGAAACAATGGTTTTTGTACAACTGTTGTAGTGTAAACATGCACACCAACTCTTAACAAGACCGGTTAATATTCGGCTGTAGTTTTAGATGGCAATCTTTGAGCTCTCCATTCGAGTAGCAATTTATCTGTTTGTGGTATCATCCATTAGGAAGGTTTTGGGTAATCTCTACATTCATCAAACCAACGTCAACTTGAAGTTCTTTGAAGAAAGTGCGAACTCCGACAGAGGGATAACAAAACTCTAAACTCTTTGACAAATAAAACAAACTTCATGTTTTCACTTTTCTTACAAAACGTGCTTTGTTTCGAGTTTTCTCCATGGAAAACTATAAATATTAAAGCTTGGTAGCAAACAAATCTGAACGAAGCTCTCAGACACGCCGACTTTTTACTGTAAAATGAAATTACATAGCGAAGATAATAACTTGTACGAGGTTTCTGTGAGGTCATTAAAATGAAAGAGTATAAGTTTCATATTTAATTAAAGTTAATATGTGAAACTTAGAATCGGCGTAATTAGGCATATTTCAATAACCGAAGCGTACAGTCTTATTAAGGAATTCAATCATAGAGAAATGGTTCTTTTAATTATAAATGAGGAGATGTGTGGACTCAAAGTGGGAGGTGAATTACTGAGAATTAAGTGGCTTTGATTTGGGTATGATATGGTTATGGATACGACCAGTTAATAAAAAGGACTAAAAAACATCCTTGAGCTTATTAGGCCACGCTAATATTCTAGGCGTTTTAATCGAGGATACTACATGTGCTCTCGAGCGGTTCAAAATGGATTACTTCATTCTAGAATAAATTTTACTTTCAAAATACAAGACTTCTAATTTCGGATGATTAGTGCTTTTTAAGAGCTCAGTTAGTCCAAAATCTTACGACGCCCACCTCTGAGTGAAGGGCAATAACAGCCAATTCAACCGAAACAGGATTAGAGTTGAAAGACAAATAAAGTCAGTTCTTCTGACTTGCTCATCGTTTAGGCTTTATTAAAAACGTGTTGAAACAAAAAAGAAAAACACTTTTAAAACCTTTTTCAAAAAGCGGTTTATACGGCAGTTTGATACGTTTTGTCTTTGAGTATATTTCGATGAAGACCAGAGTGACAATTTGTAACTCTCTCACTGATATTCGACGTATCATTTTGTGCCAGTAGTGGTTCACTCCACGCTGCATTTCAACTCTGATACACCACGGAGTGAACCGAATCATGCTGATCCCGGCAATATAATATTCATACTAGAAGCTTGAAACATAGATAATTTTTTCAAAAGAAATAACTAGCAGGGTTTTAGTAACCACATGTTTGAGTGAAGAGCTCCTGCAAGGTCAAAGACTTGTATCATTTAATGTGATTCAGTTTCGATTCTGTTGAAGAATTAATATTTAAATGCATCCTTGGCCGGGCGAATGTCAGTAAGCACACTTTCATGATTATTTTTTTATGGTTTTTGAAAATAATCTTTCACATTTCTTTATTTAACTTCCAATTTGAGTATTTTGCTTGGAAATGCAGTGAAGTGAAGCTAAATTGTGTTTGTAATGATGTTTCGCTGTGTGATGTTACTCACCAGACTTAAAGAGAACTACCGCTTTCAAGCAGGCAAACTCCGCTTCGCCGACTTGAAGGCTTCGAAATCGGGCGCTTATTTCCTGGAGCATTCGAATATCAGCCATGGTAGCGACTATCTTTTCTGCCGGAGTGTTATCCACGTGCATCCCAGCAGCAGCTAGTAGCGGTGCTACTTCTAGAGGCATGTTCCATTGTACAGCGCCCATGATGAAGAGTTCCCTCCAACCTTCTTCAAGCAGGATTACTTGATCTCGGAACGGTAGGTTTACAAACGAAGGAATGTTCCTCGCCCATTTTACAGAAATAAACAGTAGGCGCGCGGCCGACTCACAAATCGCGTCGGGAGTGGAACAGTACAGTGAGGTGGCGATTTCTTGTTGCGTGGGGAAGGGAATCCCTGGGGCTTGATGTCCGAACCGATGTACGACTTCCCGGCAAGGTTCCGCCACTATCAGGCTCGTCAGAAAGTCGTTGTTCACAATTTTGCTGGTGTATTCGTCTCCCAGTGGCGGTTTGAGAAGGCGAGTTGAATTTGGCTGTCTTTCTTGCTGAACGGCTGGAAGTGTGATAAAAATAAACATAAATATGTCTTCTCGACCATACTACTTTCTCAAAGTCTACCCTTAACTTGACCCACAAAAACAAAACATTTATGAACAAAACAGGAAACTCACAACCTTCAATCGTTCAGTGTTGCTTAGATCTGATCATAGGCAACTGAAACTCAAATGTCACTTTATCGCCTTTTAAACGTGAAGCCCGGTTTAGGCGAAAGAGTAGCAAAATTTATCTAGGTTAACCTTTTTAGACTTATACCGATCTTTTTTAGTCCCGCTGTCCTGTTTTCTCTGTCATCTAGCCGATAAGCGGGCGAAAAGCGAACTAAAGATACATTTTAATTTACAAGATAATCTAACTTTAAGAGGCTTGCCAGAGACAAGCATTATACTCTTACAACAACGACTTTTTTTGCTGGGTAACAGCTGTAGTTTCGTTGCTTTTAATTCATTTCACATAATTTATCATTTGCAGTTATATTGGCCGATTTTTCTTTAAGCAAAGTCCATCGTTTGTTTATTTGCTAAATGCGCTTCAAGGCAGTAAGCACTACTGAAGTGTGGAGAAAAAACAACAACACTCGGTATTTCTGTAATATTCATTTTCAGTTAGCAAATTGTAAATTTCAAGTCTTACTGACAAACTGACTGAACTAATGAAAAATGTGTCATGAACATTTTTTCGGACGTGATCTACACCATTTACTGACTCAAGTGATAAGTTCTTATCAACTGAATAGAACTGAATAACCTGTGTCCTTAATTAGTATACAGGTTGTAAACGAACATCTATATACTTCCGAAAGGTTTTCAGGAAATTATCGAGCTTGAGTTATGTGACTCACATTGAGGTTTACTTCTTGAAAACGAAAACAACCATGCATTTTGTGGCTAAAAAGGCTTTTACGTTTGATGTCGGAGCTATTAAAGGTATGCGAAACTGCCAATTTTGAATTATTCAGAACATTGAGAACACAATAAAGCGAGTACTGCATCAATACCCTCGTTATACCACCATGCACAAAATATTGTCTGGAGGTGTTGTGAAATGTATAATTTATGAAGAGGGCGCTTGAATATGCGGTGCTGATAACAGAGCCCGAGAAAGGCTTCCTCGACAAATTTAAATATAAATTATATAGCATCATGATTTGTGCGTGTATTCACGGCGTGGATTCAACTGACTTTCGATCGATGGTTGTGAAGACAGAAGAAAGGAAAAAAATCTTTGTCTGATGTCACCCGTTCAAAATATCTAAGACTTGCTAAAGCGGCTTAGAGACAAAGCTATTAAAATTTATTACAAAATGAATTAAGAAACGTATCTCTTTATTCAAACTCACAGCTGTTCTTTGAGTCTTTCTTTTCTCATTGAGGAATTACTTTCTTTTCTCAACGAGGAATTACTTGGTATAAACTCGGAAAGGTTCAGTTCAACTTGCTCCTTTCGAATAAACTTAAAAAATACACATTTTCTCTCCCCGCCAGCTGCACCGCACGTCTTGCTAGCCACGTAAAAAGCTGTAAACTTCACTTTAATTCTCGAATGAGCCACCATCAGTTCACTTAGTTTCATTGATTTTGATAAGTGTGATCAGAGCACCGTGAAATATAGATTTAAGTTTATAAAAACTTCAATTGTAAAATTCCCTCAATGTAAGAGCGTTCCTGTGCTTCCAGAATTAAAACCTAGGAAACGAAGTACTAGGCAGGTATAGCTCAGTCATATTCAACACAGTGGTATTGAATACAACAATATAACTGACACTTAAGTCTTCCGTGTTAACATTATTCAGGAAAATGGTTTTCTTTTGAAGAATCTAATAAAGAGCTTTTTAAGGTGTGAAACTATTTCATCCTAAAACAGGTTTCCACAGAAACGGACAGAAAGAAGAACAAACCTCGCATTCCTTAGTTTACTTTGTACGGCTTAGTGACCCGAAACTTAGAACACACAGTTACATAGAATTTGACTTAAAACGCCCCCGTTTTGGCCAAGGGTCTAGCTGTGTTCAACATCACAAAGTTCTTTTTTTTTTTTTTTTTTTACTCTGTCTCTAGATGCCTTTTTCTACGAGAGGAAAAAACTAACTTTTGTATTGCTTGTTTTAAATAAAATATTCTTTGTTGTATAATGAATTCACGGATTATTTTTGGGGGGTATCATTTGTTTGTTAATTAGCTTGCTGCCTTTACAACTACAAGTACATGCCTATTTCGGTTATCTTTATATTGCTGGGGTATTTGTTAACTTCGTCTTAATATTGGTAGAAATCTTTTTTTCCTTCTCTCTCAAAGGCAGGCTTCGAGTAGATTATTATGAATAAAGTAGGAGAAGCATCTTCATTTAGATTTTTAATCTGCCATTGTGCTGTAAATAACTCATCGAAGGTTCATAAAATGTTTGAGTTAACTTGGAAAATTTGCTGATAACACTAATTTTTTCTTGCAAATTAACTGCGGCTTTTGATACTCCCAGCGGATCTACCTCCCGCGTGTTTTAAATCACTGAAATTTATCCTTATGAGAAAAAATATTATAGCATTTAGCGGTCATGGCAAACTCATCTTCTAACTAGATTCCCTAACGTATTTGCGCCGTACGCTTTGAAGGTTGTTGAAACAACTTTACGGCGCGAAACCAGGGATTTTGTGTAAGAATAAGTCTGCGATTGAAAAATAAAGTTCAGCTCGGGTGGATCATATTACACAACAACCTGTTTATAATAGAGTTAAATTGTAATGTCTGATTCAAGACAATGGAAAAGAACCGAGAAGAAAATGAAAAACCATTGTTTACAACAACCGTAGAGGCACAACAAAAGATATGTCTTAAACTAGGTTCTAACTAGCACTTTTAATAAATATTCACCTTTCTGAAACACTTTGTTTTCCAGAAAACAACACATTCATAAAAGTAAAAATTATATGGAGAAGACTCCAGGTTTAAGGTGGATTTCAATTTAAGTAACTGTGGGTTTTTAAGCTTTTTAAGCGAGAATAGCTCTTTAAGAAAGGCGTTCTACTGTTTAGGAAAGCCACGCGTTTTTGTTTATTTTATCATCCAGATCACACTGCTGGCCCCAGTATTACAATAGTCTATCACTATCGATATTAATCTATTCAAAACAAGCGGCGTGTCCAGAGCGTCTAAATTGCCTATATTTCAAATACACCATAATCGTGTTAACACCGGCTCTCTAGCTTAGCAAAAGTAATTTCCTTTCGTTTTATGCGACAGTGTCGTCAAACAAGTATCTTTTTTTTTTCTGCTCAAAGCTGCGAAGTTAAGAAGGCTTTCCCCGTTTTGAAGAAAATATCCAGCGGACAATGTATAGAGAAACACAATAGATGCATTTGTTTCATCGCTCAAAACTTAGTTTATTGTTTGGCAAAGAATGAGGGCGAGTTACTTTTCAAAAGAAAAACACGGCACAGTTGATCTAATGAAGGAGGAGAATATCCTTGCTCGTTATCCTCGTATCACCTTTGGAAAGCCGGTATCGAGGTACACCCAGATTGTTTTCACGTCTTGTAAAAGCCAAACGCAATCTTTTAACCACCATATGTTCCTAAAATGCCCATATAATTTCATTCCGCAAGATGTAACTCTTCCTCAAAGCTGCCGCCAAATGTTTTTCTTGTAAAGAAGTTGAAAGGATTTTTTTCACCTGTACTCATTAGCTCGACATATGCTGTTTTCTGGCATGGCCGCTGATTATCACTTGGAACAATTTACTGTTTTTCTAATCTTCCCGCGATATCGTGCTAGCTTTTCATTAGGACACATTTATTTACTCATTTTGTCGGGAAACTCTAATTTCTAAGCGCACTGCGCGGCCTCGTCTAGGAATAAATAAAGTTTAATTGCGAAAGTTCCTCGACCGCAGCTTGCGAAAATACACAGTGATTTGTTGTCGGTGAAGAATGGGACGAAAGTTTGACGTTTCCTTTTTATTATAAAGATTAATTGGAACTAATTGCTGTCTTCGAAATTCAATGTATTTAAGGGACAATGTGGCCCCACTGGAGTATCAAAATACCATCTTCCAAATACATATCACGTCGTCAAATTAGAGAAAATTCCAAAATACTAAACATTGTAAAAATTGATAAAACTCTGACGTCGCTCTTCCCCCTTTCAAGTATTCCTACCTAAAATTAGCCGTAGAAGCCAAAGACAACCTTACAAGTCGACTTTCAGAACTTTTCGACAGAATTCTGCAATTTTAACGTTTTGGATCTCCCAAGTAAACATTCTGTCACCAAATTAAAATTTAATTTTTCGCAAAGGAGATAAAAATAAATAGTTTTCATACCAAAGGGGAAAACAGGTCGCTCGCATGAACAGGGCGTTATATTTTAAACGATTTCCGCCTCTTTCGGCCTTTATCTCGGCGTTTTAGAATTAAAGACAAAAACCGATCCCAATGTGCTGTGTCCGTCGATTATTTATCAATGTTAGGTTAAGCCCATCTTTTAGGATATGTGACAAAAACGAAAACAAAATTTATGATCTGGGTCGTGTTTTAATTATTTTACCAACGAGCTGGTTTGAGGGGCGTGATGCAAGCGTATATGCACTGTTGATGATCGGAAAAGTAACTTTGCGACTGGCTTTCTCACTTACCAAAGCGGTTCATCTTAACATCGAGGCATTTTTGGAAGCGGCAAGCTTGACATTGATTCCGTCGCTTTTTATCGACGACACAGTTACCGTTGCCTTTGCAGGAATATACCATGTCTCTTCGCACGCTTCGCATGAAAAAACCACTGCAACCATCGCACGTATATACTCCATAATGGCGACCCGACGAAATATCCCCGCACACTTTACAAAGAACTTCGGGCTTTCGTTCAACTGCTTCAAGTTTCTTTGGCGATGAGGCTTCTCGATCCATTTCACGGTCTTCTGGAGAATTTAATAGTCAAAATAAAAAAGTCATAAAACCTTTCCTTACGTAAATTTGTTGGAACGTGGGGTGTCGAAGTGTTAAATTTTCTCAGAAATGCGCTTCAGCGTGAACGAAGGAAGAAGTGATTTTGGGATTATGAAAAATCAAAAGATTTGCGTCCTCTCTTCTCAGCGAATTTGGAAATAAGACAGAATTAAAAGCAGTCTCCCGTCAGGCCAAGATCAGAAAAATTAAGTGTTCGGACAACAAAAAGTGGAAAATAGAGGCAAAGTCTACATTTTTGAAGCGAAAACATAGCTTCACCTTGGTATCGTCTTCTAGCTAATGGGATTTTAATTAAAAGTAAAACCCTTTAAGAACTCTAAACTTTTAAACTCACTACACAGAAAAACTTCCGTAGCTTGTCATTTAGAATCCTTAGGAATGAGAACAGCTTGAAGTTTTGATCGTCTTACCTACTACAGTTTGCTGTTCCACGTCCATGGCGAAAATAAGAGCAAAAACGGCTCGTGAAAATTTGTGAATTCTTCTCTCGGCGTTCTGGCGTTTTATAGTCTCTACACGCGTTGAAGGGGCTTTTGGACTTGTACATTGCCTGCGCACCTTGTAGTTTGGCCAGCCCAGCTGCCATGAATGTCACGTGATGCTACCGCGTCGTGATTGGCTGGTAAAGCTAATTAAAGCTGGGTTCCTAAATGAAAGCCTATGCAGATCAGTAACATCTTTGTAATTTAATCTGCTCATCAATGACTTTTGTTTGGGCGGTAAAGTGTTTTCGCAGCTTTTTTACACTTTTATTCGCCATCAAAACAATTAGGAATCCATTGCTTTGAAATGTTGATTCTATGCATATAGAATTTGAAGATAATATGCTCGACACGTGCTGTCCAAATAAGTCCGATATACCGTCCATATTTGAAAACTTCTTGTCTACAGGAGCATACTTATTTGTTTTAGTTTGGGTGATGCCGATATTTCAGTAAAGAGTATTTTTCTCAAAGCTCTTGGCGAGATACCATTGTGTTCCTTTAATTACAGTATCACCGCATTCAAAACTGCTTGTTTTCTTACAAACGGCCCATATCACACCATGAAATTTAATTATCGGTCCGTATTATGTGTTTAGTGCGTTCAGTGTGAATATAGGTAATTTGTGGCACGCGCGCCCCCCCACAAAACCCTTTGAGTGCAGCACGAATCGGGCTTCCATTGCATTGTGATGGTTTACGCAGCATTGAAATGGTTTCTTTCACCTTAGCTTCAGCTCGTTTTCATAAGCCTAGCAGTTCTGCGGTTGTTCAAAATATTGAGCAAATCAAAGCTTGGTGACTTAGGCATATTGTCTGAGGCACCTGCCATTGCGAACTGCGTCAAGTTAAGATTAAATAATAATAGAGAAGTGATTTTTTTTCACACTGTTGTCACAAGAATAGTTTTAATTGTGAGTTGATTTGGAAACCTCGCTTCCGCCTGTCAACATAAACTGTGATGTTAATAAAGGAGACACAGACTCTAGCCTTATGCTTATCTTGTGGCAAAGTACAAATGTTTAAAACCACTGAATTGCATTGTAGTTGTCGCCCATTTCATCGCACACGACAAGAACATTTTCATGAGCGGATAATAAAACTACGCGATTTTGCGCTCTGTGTCAACACCAAACGGATATTTTTCCATCACCAACTTAAATGTATAATTGATAAGGAAATATCGATACGTGTTTTGTGCAACGAAGGGGACGTTTTTAATCAATGGTTACCGGCAAAATTAACGCGTTTGGCCACATAAAATACACAAATTCGTTTTTACTTCCGTTCAACCAGTGTATCATTTTCACAATTTTCTTGATGTTCTTCCTAGTAGGATGTCAACGTCTTCCCAATTTCGAACTGAAGGTAGTTTTTCTAGCTTGATTTAATCCCTGATAATCAAAATTCGTTTAACTCGAGCCGTGAAACGTAATTTCTACTGCTTCTCTCTATTAGAGAAAATTAAATCGCAGTGACTGGTCAACTAGAACAGTCCGTCGTTTCTCTGTATTTCTCGAGTTACCCTGGATTTATTTGTGATTTTCGCTTTATAACTAACGTGATCTGCGTTAAGACTGTCGTTCGCCCTAGGTTCGAATTCGCTGTGGACAAAACGCAATCACAAAAGATACTCATTTGTATCGAGTCAGTCCAACAAAGCGTAATTGTTTCAAGCGAGGCATTAGATGCGTTCTAAGCCAATTACTATGGGAAAGCCGAGAGTGAATATAAAGAGACTTGAATAAAATTTGACATTTCCAGATAAGTAACGAATTATGAACCCATGAAAGTATACATTTGACGATCATCTTCACCGAAGCAGATGGCAGCAGTGAATTGGCATTTGCCCTTGAAAAAGCAAATTCAAATTTCCTAGCAATTCGTGGCTGTTTGTTTTTCTACTCTTCGTCGGTTTTAGTAGAAATGATATGTTTCCTGTTAAGTGACTCCTTTGTTTTGTGGGACAAGAGCACGTTTTTAATGCGATTTTAATAAACGAAGACAGCATCAATGTCATTCATAGCGACAAACGCGAGATAAAGCAATCAAGAAACGTTTTTAATCCAAAGTTTGTGATTATTTACAAAGGTTAAATAGCCACCTTCAATTTTCTCTTATTCAGTTTAGCGAAACTGGGCTACTTCCAACAGTTTTCGTGGTCTTCTGCAGTTTTTACGAATCGTCAGTTTATGTAAAAAGGATGAAAATCATCGATAAAAGATTGAGTGTGTCTGTAAAAGTACGGCAATATGGTAGTATGAATTTTTTATCTGGAGCACCATTTAAACAACTTAAATGATAACTTTTAATCAGTGGGTTTGTTATTTCCCCGTTTTATAAATCTGTAGATGTGATAATATTATGAAAAAAAAAATTGAGAAATGTCATGTAAAACTATCAATTAACTTGAAAAACCGTAAACTGTTAAAGCTATAGGCAAGGAACAGCGACCGGATTTTTACGTAAAGAGAGATGTTTATACAAACATCATCACACTTTACCCGGGGAAATCTTCATTGTCCAATTAATTTTTCGAAAGACAAGGAACCATCAAACGCAAATACGAAACCGATGCTGATTGCCTCTTTAGATGTTGTGCCTGCAAATTAAACCTGAGAAAAGCGCAGTTTAATTACACCCAAAATTGCTACATAAATAGCCGTTTTTCCTTTGAATCTTTAGTTACTTTACTAATTCCGGCGCGGCTTACGCAAGATAACACCGCTTATTTGGAAAAGAAAATTAGCAAGCCTTTTGCCCAAAAGGTAAATCTCCGGTTTTTAATGAGAAGTAAATTTGGCAGTTTGAGTCTTTACAGACAGCTAATGTTTTAGTCACTTGCAGCAAAGAGGTTCAGCTGCCACGTTTCATGTTCTCGTTGATTTTTCGTGAGTGAAAATGATACTTGTTGCGTTCTCATTCTTAATTAACTTTGTTGAGATCGACTTGCTATTGTTTTTCTTTAGTTCAGAGGCGACAGAAACATGGATACATTTCACTGAAAATGTTTCAAAGTACTTCTTTTCTGCATGATTCAATTTGCCAACCAAATCATCACCGGGGAAAATAAAAAAGTTTATTCGTGTTTAACAAATTACTGCTTGAACGGATAAGGCCAAACGAAAAGTCGGTTAATACTTTCGATTTATACGGGAAAACAGAAATGATTCTTCTGATAGATGTTCTCATGTTTAATAACCATTTTAATTTTTAAATGATATCAATCTGATGCTGGATGCATTTTGACAAAGAATTTTAGTATTTTAAGTCAAGCCAAGAAGTGTACCAACTGTATGCAAGATGAAAAATTAACAACGACAAATTAACACAAACCAATACTAAAACAAATCGTAAGGACGAAGAATGACTTCCGCGCGCGCGTAATAGAAAATGTGATTTTTGCAAAAAATTAATTATTCCGTGATCCTTGGCCAAGACGCATGCAAATTTACGCCTGAACAACACTGCTCTAAAAGACTGAGCTGCAAATGCTGAAGAAACTCAACTTGAAAGACCAAGATACCCTTTTCACATAATCCATTTCTTCACATCAACGTGGAAAATAGGACCACAAGAAATGAACAGAACGTAGGTTCATGGAAAGAAAAGGAGACAAGGGGAACGATTGCGGTCGATATTTTTCAGAAGAGTTTTGTTAGTCATGTTTACGATTACATATCTGCTAAAAAATTTCGGAGATTCGTGATGTTTAATGGATATACAATTTAACCTGAGTTATCGGTTTGTAAGGATAATACTGTTAAATATATTTGATCACAAGCAAAATAGGACAAATCATGAAATCTGCACAGCAGGTCTATAAGTAACTTATCACGCACGCACGACTTACAATAATGTGAGGATCTATTCCGTCGAAGGTAAATAAGTACTTGCCCTGATCACATTCATAGCAAAAATAGGAGGAATTGGATGTAACTAAGAAGAAACGACCCGACCATGTTTTTCCAAAACAGCCTTTGAACAGATTTATTTTAACGAAAATTAAGTGTTGCCATTCTGCATTGAAAGTTATGAAAAAGGCTCTATCAGGACAATACGAAAATCTTACGCGAAAATGTTAGTGTTGTTAGCTGAATGATGACCATGCAGCTTGTGTAACAAATTTTTCGAACAATAATGCGTGTAAGAATTAGTAAAACGTGCTCCATGCAAGTTATCCTTAGAAGTTAAAACTAAAAAAAAGAAACGAACAAAGAGGGAATGGAAATGTATGCGTCTCACTCCAAGCACCTGCCCGCTATACAGAGAAGTAATCAACATATACTTTCTCCCTACTGTATCCGCCAACACTTTGTCAAGTAAGCATATAATAAGAAAACAAAGGTGGCCATCAAAGTAGGCGATAAAACACTACATTCTCAAAAGTAATTTTAAAGATCTATAGTGGAATAAGTAAGGACTACATCACGATAGAACTGAAAGCGATTAAAAACGCAAATACATATGCACGTCGAGAAAGTCTTGGAAAAAAAAAAAAAAACAGTTGCAGCGAACGCCGCAGGAAACTCTCACTCCGCTCGAAATATATCCTCTGTCCACCGTTTCTCTTCGCTGCTTATACTCTGAAACATTGTAACATTCATCTAGCAGTCCAGGCTCCCTTGTTATAGGCGCAAGACAAGAGGAAGCATGAACAAAAACAATCAGTAAGGTTATTAATTTAGGGGCTGTTTACACGGAGGGAGGAAAATCCTAGCACTAGGAAGATCCTAGAAGCCGGCGGATTATCCTTGCGCCATATGCTTTCTGTATTCAGCTTACATGCAAAAGGTTGTACTTGGCGCTGGTGCTAGGGTCTTCCTAGCTAAGAGGTAGGAAGATCCTAGCACCATGTAAACTACCTGCGCTTGAAAGGTCATTGTACTGGGGATTAAAAACAAACATGGCGGCGGTCGGGCGTTCAGCTGCTAAAGGCAATTTTTCTTCTTTTCCTTCTCCACTTAGTAACCACCCCGACTGAAATTTCTGCATGTAAAACAAACGAAAAGTTGTTTCTTCCTTCTAGGATCTCCCTCCTCCCTTCATGTAAACAGGGCCTAATTTGCTTAGACGGAAAAGAACGCGGAACGAAATATGCAGACTGAAATGATAATGCTATCTTTACACTGACTAATAGTGTTTACCTTTGAACTCGTAGAAATGTCAAAGTGAAAATTTGACAAAGATAATTCATTATCAGAGAAGTTGTTCATTTCATGGTTTCATGCTGAAGTTTTCAGATCGACTGAAGGTTTTGTTCGAGTCAATACATGATAATAGCATTAATGATAAAGCGAATACTTATTTTAGTGTTTCGGATCATCTATGCACTGGTTTTATTACATTCAAGCAGTCGTGCTATCGTTTCAAGCACTAAGCGATGATTTTAGTATTTGAGCCTAGCGGTGCTTTGATTTAAGAGATATTCACTATCACCAGCTACTAAGCTGCTATTGCCGATTAGAAAATGATCTCGGCATTCTAACTCGCGCTCGAAGTCAAACTCGAACACATAACTAAGAATTTATAGCTTCATTACCACCATAAGAGAAATCGAAAAACTGACAACTTTAATATATTGCTTTTTTAAAGTGGCTTTTCTTTTCAGTAGTCACGTTTCAGCACTTTGTCGCTCATTCGGCCTTTTTTTTTTATTTCACCGCAGTTTGACTGAAAAGAATTCAACGGGGAAAACGAAGAAACCTAACAGCTGGTTGCTAATCAAAATGGTTTACAAAAAGGACATTTGACCAAATATCCACATTGTTTATAACTTTTAATTAAATCATAAAAAACCTATTCTGTTGTAAGCTTTGTGGCTTAAGATTAAGAAGCCCGACTGTGACTGTGTACTTTAATTTTTGTAAAAGCCCCTTTCAGTTTTGAGTCTCAAATACATATTTGTACAACTGAATCGATTGAAATGCACTTCATTGCACTCGAGCACGTGTCACGCCCGCCAAAGCATAACTGTCTGAAACAAAACAAGTGAAAATATACCCAGCAAGATAAAATAACTTCAGTTGCAGTTAACAGGATCGGAGAGCCACTCTAAAGTTAGATGGGAAACAGGAGAGCAAAACACGAATTTTACTGCCCTGCCAGGCGTTTAAAGCTTAGCACGTGGGTTATGGCTTAGGCGTCGGCTTTACAAAGCTTGCTTAATTCACAGATCCGTGTGAACACCCTCGACACGCGACTGTGCTTTTTAACTACAACTGAAGATAAATTACCAAACGAAATTAAAACACAGACAATAATAAAAGCTTTTTGCAGCCGCTATAATTTGTTACACATTCATAATCCCTTTAGACATATTTTAAGATTAGTTTTAACTTGTCGCGCACTGTTTTCTCGAAGACGATTACGTTTACCGTTTGTCTGGTTTTTGAAAGGCCTCGACCTAGAACTGAGTACACAGTTTCAATTCTTTTAGGCGGCAACTTCAATTGGTAAAAGTGGTATTGTTGAGAATTGGCTGTCAAGTGTTTCTGATGTGCTAATCCTTCAACGAACGCTAAATTTGTATTACAAATCGAGAATGCAGCTGATTAGAAACTAATAAGCTTCATTACACCATATCTAATCTATTTTTCATCTCAAAAAACACAAATCTTTCTCAAAGTGGCATGTAAACACCGCCAAACGATTAAAATATGTCACATTTTAAACTGAAAAACATTATTCCCACTGATCAAACGCACTTAACTGATTCATTTTTTCTTCCGTTCCTTTTAAGCCCTACACAAACATATCTGTATTAAAAGCGTTGGAAGTCGACGAAGCTTTCGTTGATGACAATAAAGACATGTTAAACATGTTCTATTTTAATCCACGGCAGAGTCAGAGTTCTAAAGATTCTTTCACGCGCAAGAAGTTTGGGTAGATAGGTCTAGTAAGGGACACAATGTCCTCTTGTCTTTTTAACAGCCACTTGGATTGGCGATTATTTCTCCTGCTCAATATTATAAGTTATTCAAGTGTAATGTAAGCGTTAAATAATTCATATTGTCCATTAAAAGTTGTCCTTAAGAAAACCTTTTTACAAGTTCTTATGGTGCTGCATTGATTTGTGAACTGAGAGAATACAAAAGTGGTCACCAAAGACATTGTTATTTCTTTTGAGAGTTCATAACTATTATCATTCCTCCCTGTTCGACCTGAAAGCTTAATCCTTTTGTGTGAATCGTAAAAAGATAATACAGACATTTCGAGAGCGAGAGATAAGCATAGAAACTCGTCTAATACAGTGAATCTAGTGACGAAGGAGAGTACCCCAATCCCTGTCTCGAATTTATCCATTTACACGGAAAAGTGAGACGAAAAAAATCGCCTTAGACGGTAAAAGGACCCTACTTTCACATCAGATGAAACTTCTTGTTGTTTCCTCTTCAATATATGAAATATGATTCTTGATCACTCGACGTGAATTAGTGGAAGACATATATACACCCAACATTGTAAGTTTTTGCTTCTGGGATGGTCATTCTGGGAAAACTCGCAGTCTTTATCTGTTAACTATCTGAATGGCGGACTAAACAATAAGTTTGACAAGTAAGCTTGAATGAATAATCTTTATTGACATCTCAACATTGGACCTAGTACTGAGATTAAATAACATCTTGATTCAGTAGTGCTTCTCTCTTCCTTCCTTGCTTCTTTGTTACTGTGGACATAAACACAGGGATCAAAGTTAAATAAAGCATCTACCGCACAGGTCATCTGATCAGTACTCTGAACGCATTTTAATTAAAGAATGAAGTGTGACAAATGTCTTTTATTTATGTTACTGCTACAGCTAGCGTTTCCTTGACCATGCACACATCATGCTTAAAAAGCGGTTAAACGCTGGCGGAGCTGCTGACCAAACTGTGAGAAGTCTATTATTTCTCTGGAAGGGTGGGGATAGTAGAGCGTGACACACGCGAGCGCGCGCGAAAATTGGATTGCCTCCGCGAGGAGACGCACTCTTGCTTGTTGGTGAAATCCAAAAGTGTCGATAAAGTGTGATCTTTTAAATGATGGCTACCGAGCAGTGCTTCCCTACGGTGCCGCTACGGAACATAACTTTCCTTTGCTGTTGTTTGTTTCTTGATATTATACAAAACAAGTTTAGATAATCAGGATAATCCTTTCGGGCTGCCTTGAGCTTCGACGATCTTGGAAGTCGAAATCATTGCCACATGATAGCGTTTTCTTTACTTGACTGCAAGAAGGAAGGAACTTATAAACCTGGATAATACTATGACTGAGTTTCACTTACCTACACGTTACGACAAGCCCCGCGAACGAGTTGGTCAAGGTTACGATCCACTTTTGCCAGAACCTCATCATATGAAGTCAGCGGGATCACGTGTTTACCAGCAATGTAACTGAGTTCAAGAGTATCCACAAAGCTTCCGACACCAATTGCTATCATATGAACACCTAATGACTGAGCCAAAGGATGTGAAATTAATCAGCAAAATTTAAATGGTTTCCCATAGCTTGTCTTTGCTGTATTGCTACCACTATAGACTACAAACTAAAGGATTTTATACGTGCAGTCTACATCTTTTCAGCTTGATGACTTTGATTCATCTCTTTAACATTATTTTTTTGCCCGAGTTCCCAGGCTGGTCAGTGGAAAATTAGCTCTCCCCTAACTAGGCAACCGTGTCAGTGACAAGTTTGGCAAATAGATGCTCTCGGTATAGCCGCGTTAACCATGTGCAGCCAAATTGTATACCTAGGGAATTAGACCGCACTGCCACTTACTGATCAGTTTGCGAGTTCAACAACATTGGATAAACCCAGTCATGATATGAATAAGCAGACATCTTACACTTAAAATGTCTAAAATATGAAGTGAAATGATTAGTGCTATCAGCGCTAAATACTTAGACACTTAAATAAAGTCATTTATTTTATTATTATTATTTATTAAGAGAATCCAATAGAGTCCACCATGGCACTAGTTTCAATTTTTAGAGAGATTTCTCTTTTCAAGCTCGGCCAAAATCAGCAGGCGGCTAATCTAGTCGAAACCCTTTTTTTTTTTTTGTAAGTTTCGAAGATTTCCAACAGCTTATTTTAATCATTTTGAACTTGAAAATGGTCTCATAACGACTGCGAAAAGTCCATTTTATTGTTAATTTTTGACTTGTTTATGTATCACAAATCCTTTACTTATGAGAATTTCAAATTTTGATATTTATTCTGTTTCCGAAGGCAGATCTATGAAACATTTTGCTGACTTCTGCAGTTTGGCAAATCTTTTTATGGAATTAATGTGTTTAATTAAATTTAACTAAAAATTGTCAGGCTATTTCGTATAATGGCTATTGTAATATCGTACCTTCAGTTCTTCAGAAGGTTGTTTGACTTTTTCCCTCCCACCATGCGTCCTTCCATCGGTCATAATGATACATGTTCTTGGTACACCATTCCTCTGCGCTCCCTTAAAGATCTTTTCCTTAACTTCCTTCAAAGCAAGGTGAGTGACAGTTGCGCCTGCCGTGTATCTCATCTTGCTGATTTTGTTTTTGAGTTCGTGCAAGGAATACAGAGCAGAATCTTCTAACATCAGATCAATACAAACTCTGTGGTCATACCGCATCAGAGCGAACCTTGAATGAACAAAATTATTGAACTGGCTGAGAAAAGAGGAGATTTGTTTCGTGATCACCACTAAGTTTTCTAAGGAAAACAACGACTAAGAGTGTCCTAGAATCCATTATACTCCGATCATCTCGGGTTGGCAATATGCCATTTCCGATTTGCTGTGAACCTCATTATGAAAACGAGGCTAATTATAAGTGCAAAGCTTTTCATATGAAATATGAACCTAGTTTAATGGCCTTAGCTCCCACGAGTCTCCTGTAGCTCAGTGGTAAAGCATCCGAACTAGTAATTGGAAGGTCTTAGGTTCGACTCCTGATAGGAGCACTCGGATTTTTTTCCGAGTAAGTGCCTGCGTCATTTACTGATTAATACATCATTCTCAAAATTAGTTTTGTTTGCATATGAACAAAAACTGATTTTCATAATAAAAAACTTTGTATTTGTCCTCGCTGGTCTATTGTACTAGTATGCTGATGAATTTCAGTTAAACAGTAGGGTAGGGAACAATCAATCCCCACCCCCAGAAGATGCAAGTGTACTTCCAGTAAGGACTCGAAATATAGACTGAATCAATTTGAATATCGTCAAAACATGCTACTGTAAGACGCTGCTCAACATCTTTAGGATTATTATCTGTAGGAGTCACACTTTATCAAACTCAAATGTAGGACCATCTGAAAAGTTAGAACCACCTTGCACAGCAAAATAAACAGCATCACAGGAAAGTATTGCTCAGTAGCTTTCATTTGAATGGTCACACTTTAGGATTTCATCCACAGACTCAAAATTTAGAACCACCTTGTACAGCAAAATAAATAGAACCACCAGAAAGTACTGCTCAGTAGCTTTCATTTGAATGGTTACAATTCAGACTCTTGGATTGATTGTACTCATTGAACCCACTCAAACTAAAAAACAGTAGAACCACCTTGTACAGCACAGGAAACAGTACTACCACAGGTAACCAAAGCGTATGTGACACAGGTTACCATGCAAGCGTAATTTAAGAGTTTGTATGGAGTTAAAATTAAATCGAAATTTAGACAACAATTTTCCCTAAAAATCCCACAAAAAATATACTTAAGTCTGAAAAAACTTGCCCGGTGTGTTTTGCTGTGTTTTCAATGCTTCTCAGTGCTTCTAAACGCTGTTTAGAGCGGTTTATCTCTCAGCAGCTCTTTCACGTGCATCACTGTATTATGTTAGTGACAAGGTAGGAAGCTAAAAGTCAAATTTGAATAAAATTTGGCCCGTCATTTGAGGAGAGCACTTCGAAAACCTCGCTAAAATTTGCTTGAAACTTAAGCACTCGCTTATCTGTCTCTCCATATGGCAAGAAGGATGATGTGCGGTCCTTCCTGAGCAGATAATTTTCGGCGAAGTTGATTTATTGAGACACAGGCCTTCGTTGAAAACAAAGTTCATTTCAAATTGGGTGCCATTTTTGCCGCCGACAGAGCCGTGTCGCTGGAATGTTGGAACAAACTTACGGTCAAACCTAGGCACGAGTACTAAAATGTGCCCAGCCGGGGAAATCCACGGGAAGCCTTTGGCACGTAACAAACCACACACCCCTCCCGGCTAAGTGCAGTTCTGTACCAGCCAGCCGTGCTAGGCGTGACAGCAAGAAACGTCTCTTGAGAATATGAATTGACTTTTGCATTATTATTATTACTTTTTTTTTTGTGAATTGACTTCGCGATTTTCCAACTCGTAACTTACGAGTTGGCTTTAATTGAATAAAAGCTGACTGAAAGAAACTAAAAATTTGTCTTTGTATCTGTTGTATGCACGCTCTCCAAAAAACCTTGAATTTCGCAAAGTTGTTGTTTTGCCGAGAACGGCAACATTTTTTACACACGTGTAAGGTCATTGTTTTGCTCATTAAACCTTTTGTATTTCGAAGTTCTCATTACCGGCTTATTCATTGCGAGCAGGAGGGAGGAAGGAAAAGTAATCTGTCCCAGTGAGTCGTTTGAAAAGATCTGGCGATACGCGTTTGGTCGTTTCGGTAGGTCACAGTCAATACAATCCAAGAGACGTTTCTTGCTGTCACGCCAAGCACGGCTGGCTGGTACAGAACTGCACTTAGCCGGGAGGGGGCTTGTGTGGTTTGTTACTTGCCAAAGGCTTCCCGTGGATTTCCCCGGCTGGGCACATTTTAGTACTCGTGCCTAGGTTTGACCGTGAGTTTGTTCCAACATTCCAGCGACACGGCTCTGTCGGCGGCAAAAATGGCACCCAATTTGAAATGAACTTTGTTTTCAACGAAGGCCTGTGTCTCAATAAATAAACTTCGCCGAAAATTATCTACCCAGGAAGGACCGCACATCATCCTACTTGCCATATGGAGAGACAGTTAAGCGAGTGCCTAAGTTTCAAGCAAATTTTAGCGAGGTTTTCGAAGTGCTCTCCTCAAATGACGGGCCAAATTTTATTCAAATTCAACAACAACAACAACAACACTTTATTAACAATAGACAGTTACAAGGTGTTATATACCTACCCGCAAATAGCTGAAGCTAGTCGAGGCGGGTAGGTATGTTTATGCTAAACTAAATACAAAAACATTTGGTGTTTACAACTGAATTGACTAAAATTCGACTTTCAGTTTCCTACCTTGTCATTAACATAATACAGTGATGCACGTGAAAGAGCTGCTGAGAGATAAACCGCTCTAAACAGCGTTTAGAAGCACTGAGAAGCATTGAAAACACAGCAAAACACACCGGGTAAGATTTTTCAGACTTTATTATATTTTTGGTGAGTTTTGTGGGAATATTGTTGTCTAAATTTCGATTTAATTTTAACTCCATACAAAGTCTTAAATCACGCTTGCATGGTAACCTGTGTCACATACGCTTTGGTTACCTGTGGTACTACAGGAAAGAACAGCTCACAAGGCAGCTTAAATAATTCATTGCAACACCAACTCTTTTAAGATTTCATCCACGCACTCAAAAGTTGTCACACTGACCTGGTGCCGCTATCAGGAAAGTCAAAGCGTTCGACAAACATTTTAAGGAACTGAATCACTTTGTTAAAATTGACTTGCTGTACACTCCCGGATGTATCGATTACAAGTGCAACGTCCACGGCCTTCTGGCATCCTAGGGAACAGTAACAGAGAAGGCAGAAATACATAACGAGCGGACTTTTATTTAAGAGATGTAAGGTATTACTGAATGCTACATTTTTTCATGCGCTTCATTTATTTTCTTCGATGTTTCATGAAATTCAAAAAATACTTTCAGGTATAAAGGCGTGACAGTTATTTCAAGATTGTTTTGGCGTTGTTAAGAGAGAAAATTGATCGGCAGAATTAACGAATTTTGAAGCAATTGGGAACCATTAAAAAACTATTAAAACGACTTGGAATTTGAATTTAATTATTTTGACACGTAGAACTAAAACTAGACTGCTTTCAACCTAAAGTTCAGTGGTAATAAAAATATACATATACATATACATATTGACAAACTATGATAGCTACCGTATCCTCCACCAACTGGTATCTGACATTGGGATATATTCTGCTGGTCGCTAAATTCGTAGAAGTAAGCTCTGAACGCTCGCCCAACGCAAAGTGATTTTGGATCTTCTTCTTTACAAGCTTTGAACGTCCCTCCGACACAATTGCAGTTAGAATCTATGGGGTACCTGCGGTATAACATACTGATTTAGATCAGATGTGGGATACCTGTGGGATTTGCACAGGGCCGTCTTACCTTGAAAAGAGTTGACTGAGGGAACCATTCCTAGCCCAGCATTCGCCATAGTATTGTAATGCAAACCATTGAAGGTTTTGACGTCTGGCCTCAGCTGCACAGCGACACGCCAAACTAAAATGTTAAAAATGAAAATTTATATCCAGCATCAGATAAGCCCACAGATGTTAGAACGATGTTTGATTCACTCCCGAAGGTAAACTGAGCCCGTTTCAGTTGATCTGATGAGCTCTACGATGGTAAGACACAACAATAAGAAAAAAGGCGCAAGCTTCTCAGAGTCAGATAAGTAAACATTGATTGATTCGCGCTCCTTGTCCTACACATTGATTGTGTTTGTGAACCGTGTTTGATTCAATACTACTTTTTTATTTACCATTGAAATGGAACTTGGAAGCTTCACTTGCCGTCACTTTAAGCTTCTTTCCTCAAATTAGAACAACTTTGCGACCCTCTCGTCCGCAGAGTATTGGATATAAGACGAAGGAATATAAACTGAAGTCGAAGAGAGGCTGAAGAGAGTGCTTAGTAAGCAGGCCAATCGACTTTTTTTCTTTCTCTTATTCCTAGTCCTATCTCAGAACTCCTTGTGTATTGAGTACTTGCTTGTGTACTTGCTTTTTAACCTAAATGTATTGATAAATTAAATAAGCTACGCCTAAAATACTGATTTCAAAGTTGTAATTTTTTGAGGAGCCTGTAGTTTGTATAAGCCCCTATGATTTATCTATTGGGATCCTCGCCGTATGTTTCTCTCTTTTTTGTTATTTATTTATCTTTTATATTTTAATATATATTTACCTTGTAACGATGCGCAAGAATAATTGCAAAAAAATAAACTGAAACTGAAACCTCTTGATCCTCCGCCCTGCATATAGGGTGTGGCGGGAGAAGAGAGAGGTTACTCCGCGGAGGAGACCCCAGGCTTTGGTCATAATTTAGATGTCCCAGTCATCTTGTAACTTTCCAACTAATTTTAATCCATTTGTAATTGATATACATCAGTCTCATGATATCTTTAATCAACAACTCTCGGCCCTTATTCGGTTATTGGCATAACTGATTTTACTACAAATAGGACCGGACAGTGCACTTGTTGAATGGATTCCTGGGACTGATTTGAAAACAGAGATCAGAAGGACTGAGCCATCCTTTTAAATACTTTTTCTTGTTTTCTTGTCGTGTCTAACCGCAATGGACTAACCAAATTTATTCTGTTTACCAAACATCGTGACAAGATTTGACTTCACCGAATTAAAATTTTGGCAAATGAGTCCGCAATTAAAAAGAAAATAACATTTAACAGCGCACACGATAATGAAAGGGAAATGGAACAGCTTTTCTAACTAAATCAAATTTACTTGATCGACAAATTGACCATCGAGGCAGGACAACGGTGCTTTTGAAGTTTGGTCAGCGATGTCTGAGAAACTGAACAAACGGCGTCCGCAGTTTAAAACCAGAACTTTGACGAAAAAATGCAAAATATTATTTTAAAATGCGTAGTGCAGATGGGTCTGGACGTGGACCATATATTTTATGTCTGGAGTTGGTGTATGTAACCGTTCTTTTGATCTTTCTTGTCGCGTAGTATATGAATTACCTCAAGAGGTAGCGCGGCCAGTGATTCCAGTTTATTCTGACTTTAGAGGTCGGATTACGGTCACTGAACAGTAAAACCATTTCTCGTGCGAAGTCCTTACGACAACCTTTCTTGATCCAAGTGTTTGTCTGACAAACGCCTACAGGAAAAGCAAGAAAGACGTAAAAATCTAAGGCAGTTTATACAGTTCTGATGATGCACCGTAAACTGTACGACCTTGTGCTGTTGAAAAAATTTTAAAGTGGCTATGTTATTCAAATTCACCGTTCGCTTCGAGGACTCTTTTGTAAATCACTTATTAGTGAAATTGATTTCCTCAATAAAGATTATTATTATTATTATTATTATTATTATTATTATTATTATTATTTGTTTATTTTTTCTTTTCTTTTTATCACGTGGAACTGATTTTAACATGCCGAATTTAATTTTTTAAAAACTTCATAACATTTGTTTTTTTTTTCTTTTTCTTTACAAAAACATTATTGCTTGGAAATATTATTTTTCCGAAATGAATTGTGAATAGGTTTTTTAATAGCTTTTTTTAAATATACTTTTAACTTGTAAATAGCAATTTGTGTGGAATATTTTAATAAAGAATTATTATTATTATTATTATTATTATTATTATTATTATTATTATTATTATTATTATTATTATTATTATTATTATTATTATTATTATTATTATTATTACTATCCGTCCTGAGCGTCTGTTCCCAATTGTTTTTAGAGACTGGCACAATATACCTTTTACCGTAATGATTCGATTCGCTGATGAGACAGGGCATTGACATCGGGCAATTCAAGAAGGAAATCCAGCAAATATTTAATTCATCGGCTTCTCACACGGCAATCTTGTAAAACAGTAATTGAATAGTTTTTATCGGCTTTTTTTGTGATTTAATGTAACTATTTTGTAAATTACTGAAGATTTTTTACCGAGTTAAAATAAAGTTCGTATGTATGTATATATATGTATGTACAAATTAACAAGAGAGGGGTATGTAGGGCCGGGCAATGTATGTAGAGGGAAGGCACACCCCGTTCAGGGAATATCACAATACACACCTATCCTACGTCATTAGTTTGGAGCGGTCACTCTCACCCTTGGGAATTGGAGGCTCCTCCCAAGGGAAAGAACCTGGAAACGAGGTTCACTCTCACCAGTTGCAAAATAGACCATTTCCAAGTTACTTTGAACCTCATTATGAAAGCGAGGCTAAGTGCAAAGTTTTTGTTATGAAAATTAGTTTTCATTCATATGCAAACAAAACTAATTTTCATATGAAAAGTTTTGCACTTAGCCTCGCTTTCATAGTGAGGTTCAGAGCAACTCGGAAATGGCTTATTCCAGCTCAGCATAAGAACGCTTAAGCCCGGTTCAGACTCTACCTATCATGCGCTGAACATAATTACACTTTCGCTCTAATGTGGTATTGTTCGGAGACCTCTGCCCTTCCTTGAGATTTTCCCTTGCCTGATTGAAAAAGGTCGATAAAAGCTGACTTAGATGCCTAACCACTGAAAAAAAAAAACTAAAACTGCCTACTTCTCAGTGTGCTTAAGAGATACTGTGTCTGAACTGAGCTCCACCAGGTCTTACTGGAATACACTCTCTTAAAATGGACATAACTGCAAGGCGAACATCTCTCCAAAAAGGACATAAGCAGGTTGCCTGGTCCCGATTGGATTTCAATTGTGTGTCTGATCTGTAAATAAACTCTTCTTGAGATGATTGTATTGAATTTCACTGTACATCCTTACTTCTCCTTATTCATTGGCTTTTTCTACCAATGAAGAATAGCCAAGTACCTACCTGATGTTGACCCTTGAGATGCGAAATTCAGCAAAGTCAAAACAAGAACAGGAACCTGAAAAACTATGGATAAAAGCAATAAGAACTGACTGTTAATAGTTATCTAACTCGAGCAGAATAAACCAGTACTATGTAATAGCATAATAGACCAAGACTACGATTCTCAATTACATTTCTAGTACAGCTGTTGTTCGGACACGGTTCGGACACGTTTGCTGACTGTAGTATGACCGGCTATCAACTGGTGGCCCTCTTCAGCGAGACGGCAACTGGGTCTCATTCTCGCGGTCGGCCAATCCTACGTTTCCAAGATCGAGTGCGGGATGACCCGCGGCACTGCGGCATTTCGGTGTACGGGTTGGAGTGGTCATGTGCGGAGAGAAAGAGATGGCGGAAACTTGTACACGATGGCGCTACGGAAACTGAGTTAAGATGGCGAGAGGAGGGTCAACGCGACATCGGAAACAAGCGGTCTTAGCGCGAACGGCTTGATCCACTGGGATCTGAGGGGCCTATTATGTTTAATCACGCATTCACCAAACCAGTTATATTTCTAAACTTGCCATTGTGGGAACGTGAGCACCGGCGGTGTCGCCTATTAGTAACTGGAGTTTAAGACAATCTATTGTATTCCTTGTTAACATTTTGCTAAATCTATACAACAAATTCAAGTAGCTTACGTTTTCCCATCATAAACGATCCAGGAATTCTGTCAGTCCTTGATAAATTAAAGTAGAATGAGATTCAGGAAGCAGTACGATATAGTCACTACAGTTCACGAAGTCAGAAATGTAACTAGTGTTGCGAATCAGCCTCTCTTTATATTGACATAAGGTTGCCTCGTTCCATCTCCTTGACTACTTTCTTTGAATTTTTGGAAGTAAAAGTTCTCTTTTGTCAATTAATATTACTATCAGTGCGAAGAAAACTTCCATTCTTACCATTTTTTGTTAATCAGTTGAAATTATTTCTAACACTGATCATGGCTTTTGTTTTTCTTTTTCAAACATATGGTAACAGTATAGGTCTATTGGGTGGTGCGATAAACTATGGAATGAATTTCAAATCACCGATTTCTGGTTATCAGTGTTATCAATAGTAAATATGTAAAAAATTAAAACAATGGTGAGTATTTGGAGAATCTATTTCTACGAAGGAAAGCCACTTAACTGTTTCCATAGCAACTTATAGCAGAGCACTTTAGACTCTCATCTAGTCCTAGCCTTGCTCAATATTAATGTTAAGACCAAAAATTTTATTTTTGCTTTCACCGGAACTGTTCAGCTATGTTAACGCAGAAACTCTAAAGCGATAATTTGGACAGCTTTCAATCCTTTTCCCAGTTTAGAAGCAGCAAGTCTATTTGTACAACAGGAGAAGCCCTTGTATCATATTCGACAATTTGTTTTTGGACGTTTTATTGAAGGACCAGACTGGTTAGGTGAAATGGAACATTTTTGGGTGAGAAAAGGAGTAAAGAAGATCCGCTTCTCGCTGATGTTATGTCAGGCTATAGGCTAGGAAAACAGACAACGATAATAACCGGGGACGTGTTGCATTAGACTAAACTTTGAGTGTGACTGCTGACATCAGAAGTTAGAATTAATGAGTTTGAATGTGCTGAACGTCCTAAGTTTCATGTAACTCAAAAGCAAATATTTTTAAAAGCACCTGGAACAATCATTTCAATCATACTTTTTATCAGTGTAATATAAACCAGTCCAGTGCTGAGAGAACACAAAGATTTCGTTTTCTTCTTTGATTGTACTGAATAATGCTGAGTGGCTGGTCACTTGTTCTTCAAAAGATGATACTGGTTCTTTACCGCTACAGCATGTCGAATTCTATCATACAAATGAAAGTGCTAAATCGTGTAGATCTAGTTTTCCATGATAAGCCCCCAATTCCATTTTATCTTTCTCCAGAGCCCGCCCATTTTTTTTTAACTAGCTCAGCAATGTTTTATCACTGATTTTTCGACACTTTTTGTTTAGCTTTTCTATTCCTGTGTCTGCCTAGTGAGGTGGTCTTAGAGTACTCTAAGCGAGGCTGGAATTGACTCTGTTTTGACTGACAAACCTCACTGCTTTTTAGAAGAAAATCATGCTGTTCTTATGCTAACTACTTTGCATTTTCATATGAAAAGCGGTGAGGTTTGTATCAAAACAATGTAAACTCTAGCCTTGCTTTCACTCAAAGGCCAGGTCAACTGTAAAGACTATTGTGAAAGTGATTTTCAGGCAATTACTATTGTATGAAATATTTCATTGTTGAGTGATGATGGCCATATTTTATAATACTAATGAGGTCAGATGCAAACTACTTGTCACCTACCTAGTTTCTTTTAGGCGGCGCAAATCCAAGATGGCAGACACTTTTTTGTAAGTATTCTGTTAAAGAACAAGCCGATATGAGGCAAACAGTTATAGTAGTCTTTAAACTGGTAGCATATTGAAGCCTCATTAATCCTTGTCGACTCGAAAATCTGTACAAATAATGACGAAAAATAATCAGTTCAATTCCTCACAGCTGTCATTGTACATTCAAGAAAGGTAAAATGTTTTTCAAGCCCGATAAGAACAGCAATTTTTTCCATTAAGTACTTTGTGATCGGTTGACTTCAAAAAGACATAAATAGACAGATAGATAGACAGACAGATGCACTTTACTTATACACGTTTATTAAGCTTAACTTAGCAGGTAGGGTCGTGTTTGCTACAAAGTGGTACAATAAACTCAAATTATATAATTTTACGGACATCAAGCTATCTACGCACCTTTAATACTGAAACAATGCTAAATAATAAAAGCTCAAAACTTAATATTGAAATACAATTTACTATCAAATATTTTTGCTAAAGAAGGTTAAAAAAATGCTCTGACAGACTGAAACAGAACCAGAGTTTACTTGGAGTTTATTAGTACACGTTTAATGGTCATCGACAAGAGCAAAAAAACTGAAAAAACCCTACTCAATTATTTTAAAGAACCGGCTGTTCTAATTTGTTTAGCCCAGAAATACACAAGTATTATTTCCGTCTGTTGTCTCTCAAAAGACTGATGGAGATTTAACGCTGTGCTTTCGGTTCATTAAAAAAAGCATTTCTACCTACCCGCTACAGTAAATGGAATTTGGCAAAAGAGTCTTGACGATGAATTTAATAAAAGTCGCCTCACTGTGTGCGCAAGCATTAGCACTAAAAAGTCAAGCTGATTGAACGGTTGTTGATGAAAACGTTTTACAAACAGATATGCAATACAGTACTTATTCGATTCTCAGAAAATACGATTCTACAAAAAAGCGAGCTGTTTCACTGGTGAGTTCCGTGTACTATGTACAGGGCCCTGTTGTTCAAACGTAGATTAACGCTAATCCCCGATTAAAAGTGAACCGAGTTTTCATCTCGCTCGTTAAAAACATTTTTGTAAGCTAATTTTAAACAGATGGTAAATAAAAGTCTATGCCAAAACGGAGGGAAAAGATCTTTTGGAAGAATCTTTACTAATCAGTGATTAGTAATTAAACTCGATTTAAAGTTCACACTAACCCAGGAAAATCTTAAACAGGCTTGGAACAACGGAGCCCTGAACTACAAAAAACACAACGATGCTACAAAAAAGAGAGCTGCTTTACTGAATGAGTTCCGTAAAGTCGTGATGGTTCAGGACTAAAGAAACCACAAAGCTGCGATCAGTAATAACTCATAGAGCGAGGGAACAGTCGGCGTGTAGGTTCCACTCAGTGCTACGAGGCTTGCCGCCTCTGGTCACGTGTTTCTCACTTGATTTCTGCTTGCACGAGGCGTAATCCATCACGTGAGACACATACTGTTACTCCACCACACCATGGAACAAATAGGCTCCAGGACCGGTCGCTAATACCCCTGTGGAAGAAATCGAGAACATTTTAATCATTAGTCTATGAAAAACGAACTTGATATTACGCCAAGAAAAATAGGGGCCTTTACATTTGAGTATGGTGAGGTACGACTTTCAAGTTTCAGACAGGTTTCGCCACCAGAGATCTCACTCTTTCTTGTTGTTTACCAGTTTATAAGGAAAGTCTAGAAACAAGATTGTTGTGAAAAGTCGTACTCGTTGTCAAATCTACAGGTCCATAAATCTAACGGAGTCCACATGCCATGAATTATAGGCAACACTTGAACTCTGATAACCATCAGTTCAATCTTTGATGAAAGTGTTCACGTGAGGAGTCATGCGCGACTTACTTATAAAAGCGATATTGAGATACAAAGACGACACGCACGCGTAAGGTATGGTGGGTTTTGTGTAAGTTCCACTCCACTTTGCAAAAGAAAAACAAGAACAGTAAAGTAAGAACAAGCAAACAGTGCTAAAGTTCATGTTGACCGATGGCAAAAACGAGGGCATATTACCTTCTGAGTCCTCACCGACTTTCTATAACTGAATTAGCGGCGGGGGCTCGTACGTTTCAATGATTAACCAAACATTTGTGGGAGTAACAGCGCGTTGTTAACCGTTTACGACTCAATACTGATCAGCTTCTAATTTCTCATTACAATATGAGTACTTGATCAAACACACAGCTCATGAGACTCAAGAAATGAACACTTATAATTAAATGTCTTGATGTTTAAACAAATTCTCCCAACCAGTAGTGTGACAAATGTATGAGGAAAAGTGAGGAGAAAATGCATGTCGTTATTGGTGTTAAAGGATCAAAATAATTAAGGGTGCTTTCGATTGACCCTATTCCGGATAAGGAATACGTACAATGATGACAAGAAATCCCTCATTAGAGATTTTGGGAGTTACTGGAGTACAAAATGTCTCTTAAGGACGTTCGCGCTAATTGTTTATGCGCATCTTTAGTGCGCAAGTAACGCACACGGCACGCAATGTCACGCGCAATTCATGGTTGACGATACACGGAGGTAAACACTCATGTCGGCCGATGTGACAGCATTAAAAAGGGGAAAAGGGGGAAATTCATTTCCGTTGCACAGTTTTAAAAACGAAAACTCGACGTGAAACGATTAGAAGGGTTAAGGTTGCAACAAAAAGTCCAAGAAAAGGCGCTGATACGGCCCTGAGGGTATTTCCCGCCAAGAGATTTATATATTTACTTGACTCTCGATATAACAAAATAATTGAAATGCAATACTTTATGTAGTCTATTCGTCAAACGAAGTCACCTTTAAGCTTTTTTAAGTTTTGATAGTAAACGAGAAAGTCTTACCTTACAAGAGAGCAATTTTATTGATCACCAATCCCGTGTACAATCAATCTCCACATACCCATTCTAGGTAAATAAATAAGCTTACTTCCCACATTTTCGCTCGCTAACGGCTATAGATGCATTTTCTTGGCATTGGCTAAACAGCTGTATAAGTTTTGAACGTAGAATAACAATAAACAACTTAAACGATCAGAGTTTTGGCAGCACCTCAAACGAGAACATTGCCTCGAGCAATCATTGTGAGCTGTGCATGATGGGATAGATATCCCTGTTTAGGTTCCAGTTCTTCTCTGACCTGTCACGCAAAAACGTGACTTGGAATCTGTCACCACAGCGGCTAGCTTGTCTTCATTATAACTCTCTTAGATGTCTGGTGACCCCCACTTTTTTTTCAATTGATCACTTTCTTTATCGATTGTCTACTTTTTAGAGGAAAATGAAAAAAATCTATGGGGCAGAAGTTTGATTATTTTCTATTTTTCTGTCCACGCGCCATTGAATTACACTCTTTATTGTCTGTGTGACGATCGCGAATGTCCCCTTTAAGGGCTACATTTAATTACAAGGATGACACCAGTTGGACTAATTTACGAAACATATACCCTTAGATAAAATTTGACTAAAATTGATTGTCTCCAGTTACTCATCTATGAATATTTTAAACTTAAAACTGTGGAGATCATTTTGAGTTACGAAGGCCCAACTTTTCAAAATCAGGGTATTTTTCCAGCGCTGTATCTCTGAAACGAAGTCGGTGACCCGCAATTTTTTTTTGCATTTTTCGGACATCGATAACTTATTAGCTGACCATACCTGAAGTATGAAAAAAATCTGTGGGGCAGAACTTTTTCGCGCGAACGTCCTTAAATTATCGTGTATCAGCAAAAGTTTGCAGAAATGTCTTCCAAAATTTGCTTAAAAAGTGAGATCTAGCAGCTATTCCGCTTATTCTTATTCCAGAATACAGTCAATCGAACGCACTAAGTAGTCAACACTCTTACCAACATCCTCAGATCCATGACTTTCATAATCAAGTAAAACAGTGGCCTACTGTAAATAATCCTTGTCAGCGGTATCCACATTGCGCAGGTCCGGTCTAGACCCGTTCAGCCCGCCTGGTCCGTCCATATAGCCTAGAGTAGTGAATGTCCTGTTCTGGGTGTCCACGGCCAACTCAATGTCTACCTCCCTTACCAAACCAAACACAGGGCTCCCACGCTTGTGGTATTCACCGATTGTGAAGACATGAGAGTGGTCAGCGGTCACTGTTATCAGCGTTTCGTCTAAGGAACGAACAAATACAAATGAAGATTTGGTATCTCTAAAATGGTTGACTAAGTAGTTTTTAAATTTAGAAATAAAAAAGAACACATGTTTAGGGAAAATCTTGCAAAAAATTAAACCTGTGAAGGGTAGTACGCTAAAATGATCGGATAGTACAAAATTCTGTAGAATCTCTATTTTCGTTGGACCTGAACAGTATCACTCAGCTCTATAATTCCGTTTCAGGGCTAGGGTTCATTGTTTCTGTCGTTTGTTCATTGTTTCGCATTGTTTTTTTTTTTTCAGGCAATACTGTGCCTGAGCTGTTTTAAGATCTTCTAAGAGCTGCGTACGGTTTTAACTGCAGAGGATCAAAGGGAATGTTTGAAAGTGGCCAAAGATGTTGCCTTTGAGACGAAAGAAACCAGATGTTTGGAGCCATCCACATTAATCAGTTTAGATCGATCTAAATCAGATTTAGCCTCCCACGCAGTCCTTTTTAGGGGAGTCGTGTTATCTCCTCCCCTAAAAACGACTGCGTGGAAGGCTGCCACAATGAGATTGATCCCAGATCGATCCAAGACAACCTCCCGATATGCTCTGGTTTATATCGATCTTGAAGTGTCCACACTTAGGTCAAATTGTACCCAAATCGATCTCGTATATATATCTGTGTAACTGATAGGTCTAAACAGCCCCAGGTTTGACCGAAAACCATCAAAATGAAATCTAATGGGTCAAAATATTTACCTTTCCTTACCATTTCCAGCGCTCTGGCAACCGCTTTATTCATAGCAACTGCATCAGTTAGAGCTTTGACAGCCTTGCCATCATGGTGTCCATGATCAATACGCCCCGCTGGAAATAAGAGGAAAAAGACAGAGATAGTGAAGGTGAGAGGGGTAGACTGGGGGCAGTGGGAAGGGGGGCATGAATTTGTTTTGAAATTTTGTCGGTATGTTGTCTCCTTTGTACATGACGATTCAACATTATGTTTTTCATTTCTTAATTTTACCCCCATTTGTTTGGACTATTTCGTTTCTCGAATTCGTCATGGGTTCGATCCTGTTCACGAGCCCTTAACCCTGACCTCCTGACACCATACGACTACCAAACAATTCAGTGTTACTTGGTAAGGCTCACGAGAGCCTTCCGCGGGAAGTCGTCAATAAGACGTCAATAATTTTTCACAAGTAAAAGAAACTCGTACCATGGTAAGACTTTAGCGCAAAATACTGAAGAAACAAACCTTCAACTAACAGAAAGTAACCCTTGGGATTCTTCTGCAGTATTTTGATGGCTTTTTTAGTTATCTCTTCAATCGACGGCTCATCAGCCTTGTCTGTAGCGCGTTCCACTTCGTACTGCATGTGAGAGTACTCAAAGAGTCCTGCAGAAGAAAGAAAGGCCTGGTTTGGTGCATCAATTTACACAGTGTACTCAGAGGCTGACAACAATCATCAACAATAAAAAAAAGATGCAGTTAACGACACATCACAAGCGCGCAGCATAAGAAGAAAATGAGTCCCTGACGGGAATTGAACCAGTGACGTTTCGCATGTTGATCAAATATTCTATCCGCTGAGCCACTAGGCAACTCGAAGAGAGCTACGTCATTTGGTTGATTATATGTGACATGTATCCTGCATATTGTTAGGATCAGCCATGTTGAAAGCATCCTGTGCGGTGACAAAGTGGTAAAGAGGTTTCTTTCTTTATTAATGCCAACAGTTGTTCTTGCAGCTTTCTTAATATTTCCTTACCCTTTATTGTAATCAATCTTCTATTAATACCAAAAATGCTCTCCTGTGGCTTCTAAAAATTCATTGCTGTTGGCTTATTTAACTTAAGTTCCAGTTTGTAAAGCATGAAATCACCTAAAACTACCAAACCAAGGCGGGACGTTTCTCGACATACCTATCACGTGATCGACCTTCTCCACGTCAATCTTGTCAAACTGAGTTTTTTTCCACACGTATTCTGAGTTAGAATGTTTGTCAAGCCATTCCTGAATCAAGTTCCTTCCATCCAGTCTCTGTCCTTTCTTATCCGGGTACTCAGGGTCCGTTTGATTTTTGTGCATGAGTTCTCTGCGACCCCCCGCGAACACGACCTCCATGCCATTACCGTACGAGAAATCAACTAGCTGCGAAGCTGTTAATTACAAGAAGAACAAATATCAAATAAGCCTGTTAGTCTACTTTTCCTTCCAGAAATGAAATTCTGGTTTACGTTTAATGCTGTATCACTGTTAAAAAAAGCTGTTTCCTGGGGCTTCCTGTATAGTAATAGAAATGCCTAAATTTATGTCTATGTACTTTGTGCAGGCATTTCAGACAGCAAAGGGTCGATATGAAGTGAATTTTATAACAAGGAACAGCCTGCAAACAGTTTGACGATTTTTTATCTTGAAAAAGTCGGGCGAATTAATATGTGATAGTAATACAAATGTGCTTTTTGACTGTGCAAAGTAATGACGGTTTAAACAGTTGACATATTCCGCCAATGCACGTGACAAATCGCCATCCGGCCACCACAAGAAACGAAGAAATGAACGATCATATTCAGGAACTGTAACTTGGTGGAACATGGCCTCGATGTCCACCATTTCTGCAACGCGTTCTTGACAAAATCTTGTAAGGACACCCAAGAGAGAATTTGTGAGATCTGGTCCTTTCAACAGCAGATCATTGAGGGACTTTCCCCTGTAATTCGCCGAGCAGTCGAAGACGACACTGATTTTCCCAGGCTTATGCGGATGATAGACTCCATGGTGAGGGATGAACCATGTCTTGCCTTCGCAGGCTGACTCCTTCTGGTGCACAGGAACCCTTTTGGCGTAACCTTTTGCGACAATGTACCGAACGAAGACTTTGTAGTCGTCGAGCAACTTCGGGTTCTTTACCAACGTCCTCTTCAGCCACATAGAACGCTGTTCTGCTTGAACACGATTGTTTGGAACTGGATGCTGACGGTTTCTGAAAGGTAAGGCGATTTCGTAATGGCCGTCCTTCAGCTCTGCGGATTCCTCTACGCTTTCCATGAAACGGCGCTCATCTTGGGAAAGTTCAGTCTAGCTATCAGCAATCGACTCGCCGAAGTCGCGGTTGTAAAAGTGTTGTACCATCTGGTGCAGCTCAATGTCGGCCTTAATAAAGAAATTCGATGAACGAGAACCACGAAGACAACGGGTCAACGGGCCATTAACCGCCCATCCGACACTCGTTTGCGAGGAGTGAGGGCCGCCATCTTGACTAAGCTTTACTTTCAAAGGATCTAGAACCTAAGGGACGTCACTTGCTATGAGCACACCAATCTCTGCATCGACTTTGGGCCGGTGCACTCCACTTAGGTGTAGCCATTTGTCAACGTCATCCTGAGTGGATATATCCTCCCTCGTCTTGTGTAAAGTGTTGGGAGTTCAAAGAAAGCGTTCTCGTCCAGATCGGAGATGGTAAGATCCGTATCAACAAAACTGTCTACAAGACTGTCCTTCTTTTCCAATGTTGTTAAAGAAATTGTAGTTTTTGGACCACTCACTCCTAGCTGCCTCATCAAGGTCTTGGTGCAAAACGTGGAGGAACTACCGCTGTCCAGAAAGGCGTAGGTGACTGTCGGCGTTTTACTCCCTTTGATCCAGACTTTCACCGGAACCACAGCCATGCCTGTCCTTAAGAGGCATCCATTATTGGCAGTCTTGATTTTTCCATCTGGGTTTACCAAAGCGTTCTGAACGCGCGTGACTCCCTCGCGGGACGACGGACTGGCGGGTAGATTTTCAGCTTGTTGCTTTCGAGCTGCAGAGTTTGTGTAGGACTGCAGGGTGTTTCTTAGCACAGTTAGGAAACGTACACGATTTTCTCCTAGGGCAATTCCTTGCGGCGTGATCACTGCACAGACAACCAAAGTAGAGGGCTTTGGACTTCAGGAACTCTATTCGGTCCATGTACGGACGATTTCTAAGAGAGATGCAGTTCTCTAGGGTGTGACCAGCGTTACAATATAGACACGATACTTCCCCTACTGAAGGGGGTGTACCACGAGTGGTTGCAAAACCGGTAGGTGCATTCTGGCTACTTCCCACTTGTGCAGCAGAACTAAGTTCTCCGGCTCTTTTCGTAAGAGATCCTTTCTGCAAACGACCGTCTCGCCTATCCATCTTGGGCTTCGTGTCTTCAACAATACTTCCAAACACGGGATTAGTGGCTACTCTGGCTTCATGATCCACGAACTCGGCGAAATCGCGGAACCGTATAGCTCTTGTTTCAGATTTTATGATATCATCGACCAAGCGGCGCCATCTTACTCTCAAATTGAAAGGCAGCTTCAGGTTTCCTTATAGCCTGCGTAGCTGGCGGTATTGTAGGCGCGCGCGAAGTAAAGTTTTGGCGGCGGAGCCGCTCAGTGGGGGCAAACGAGCGGCGAAGCCGCGAGGAGAATGGGGAGGGGGACTTTGAAATACCGCCTGCACGAAAACCATGGGGTTTTTGAACAGTCCGCACACCAGTGTGTGGAAAAAACGGATTGGTCGAGAGAAGTATACACGTCAATCAAATGTTAGATGATCCCTCATATATTTCCCAAGGGACACTTTGCTTTGCTTTGCTTTATGTTTAGAATGATCGACTTCGTTTCGTCGTCGAAAGACCAGTGCGAATCAATAGGGCCATTCGGATTTACAATCAATACTTTAAGCTGAGTGGTCTGTCTACCACACAAGTTTTCTACATTCATCTCTGTAGAGAAGTGTGAAACGCGAGGCCTAGGTCTGATTGTTTCCTGGTTGACATCCAAAGGCATGTTTTCGTTGTTCGTTGCATTTGAAAGACTCTTTCTCTTAGGAGTGGAAAACCTAGGAAGTGATAACTCGCTAAAATAGGCTCAAATCAGCACAAAATGGCAAAAAGACAATCGGCAATGCACCTCAGTAGAAGCAAGGTATGTCATTATTATCAAGAACTTTCCAGTATTTGTACCTCCTGAATCCGATCGTAAATATTTCCATACAAACTCTTATATTTGCGCCGTGACCGCTATTACGCAAGATGATCATCGTTCACAGCTTAAGCTTGGGCCGCCTGTGGTACTAGCTTCATAGCTCAACATTTATGTCTTAATTCATTTCCAGTCCCTTTTCTTGTAATCTTTCATGCCCAGTTTCCTCGTAGTTTAGTTTCCGCAGGCCCAAAAAGTGGGCGTAAAATGAAAATCGATTTCGTTTTACGCCCACCAGAAAAATGGCTTCTGAGCTTTGAACTGTACTCAAGGAATGGTGACACTACAAAAGTGCGAGACATATTTTTTAAAGGTAGTAGAGGTTGGTTTAGCCGCAGAAAGGGGCTCAATACACTACAGACTATAATAATGTTCGGAGGCGATTTGAGAAGTATTCTTCACAAGGTTATCCGCACTTTAATTGGTCTCAGCTAATTAAAGTAATATTTCGCTAATGATGTCTGGTGTCTTAGTGAAAAACAGGTAAAAACAACGTCTTGAGAAGCCGTGGAAACACGCGAAAGCGATTGCAAATTTTCCGGACGTAATGTTGTGTTACTCTACTTGACTTGCTAGTTACCAGTCTGTCACGGTAACTGTCCGCCATCTTGAAGTGGGCGTAAAAAAAATTGCCCTCCCGTTCCGGGGTGCCAGGCATTTGATGGCCTCGTGGAGTTGAAAGTCCGTACGCGGTCCGTACGTATCTTTTTAATTATGTTCGTTACCCGAAGTTGGGTTGAGTTCACCACGACAGGCTGGCGAGATCTCAGTCGGCCTTATTCGTAGCTCCTTGTTTTTCAATTAAAAATGGCGGGCGCGTCCCTTATGGGTGAATTTTCATGGTAGCATGTTGTAGTTCTTGGAACGAAATCACAGGTTTTCAATACTGTAAATCTCGGCTGCTTAAAAAGAGGGAATCGGTAAGTTCATAGCAGAGGAATGCCAGTTCGAGATTGTGTCAAGGCGAAACATGTGCGGTGGGAAACAAGATGTGCAAATCATCGCATGAGCTGTAGACGTTCTCGGAACCTGGAAATCCACCTTAAAAAATACTACAGGTTTGAGTATGAATTTCACCGTGCTTTGTGTAAAATTGGTCGATTTGTCATTTTTCAAATAGCTTTGGCGAAATTTTCGAAAAACGAGAAATTGTGCTTTTTAGTGACTCTCAGTTCGTCACTCGAGGCGAAAATTAAACGAATCTGAACAAAATTTTTCTATCAAGAAAGCTTTTATTGTCTGTTTATCTGTGTGTCTTGATTCATGAAATTTCTTCACCATGCAATCTTATGTAAACCACGGGCGAGCCAAACAATATCTATTACTGTCCCCTGTGTTTTAAAGTGTAAACAAACCGAAAGCCCCCAGCGCATACCAAATTCGCCCGTATGACAACACGATCAAATTACGTTGCACAATTTTGGTGTTTTGGCACTGACTACATAAGGAGCAGAGGAGTTATGCTAGAAATGTCAATTAAAAAACGTCTTACCTCTTAAAATTGCATTCTGGTATTTCTTTGCGTAGTTAAAACCTCATTTGCGAACCAAATAATAATGAAGACGTGAAAGCTGCAAAGAACCGCCAACGATAATGCTGCTAGTTGACGTAGGATCTACAAGAGACCTAATCAGCCAAAAATAAACTGTAACACAAACTGCAAGGCTGATACTACGTCAGAGAGTTGACTTTGCGAGACAACACCGTGCTGACGAGTTCCAATAAGAATGAAACAGCTGTCCACGGTTGCAGCCCTGTTTTGTCGGTTTCTGTCGCGTTGTTGTCTCGCAAAGTCAACTCTTTCACGTAGTATCAGCCTTGCAGTTTGTGTTACAAATAATAACATATGCATTCATTTGCGATCGAATGCGATCGATCGTTTCGAACCGCCCAGAAGTGTCGACCGCTGTTTATTGGGCCAAGTGACTGTGGGCGGCAAAGATGTCACAGCAGTAAGAAAAGAATAAATAAAAGCTCAGAATCCATATTGCCCGCCATCTCAAGTCTTCGCTGTACGGTCGAGGCATTGTGGTTCGGTTCCCATATTTGTTCTCAAATTTTACAGTTCGATTTCTGCATGCAATGCGTACGCGTGTGTCGAGTTTTATAATATTCGCTTTACTTCGGAAGGGAGTTAATTGTTTTAAAAGTTTAGGATTTTTCAGGTTCCTGGTTTTGTTAAAATAAAGAAATCAATCATCAAAACGAAGCAGTTTATTGTTAGTCCATGTCATGAGTCCTGGGGGTGGGGAATTATCTCTTTCTGTGTGCCCGGGGGTGGGGAATAGGACGTCAAGTACACAAATGCCTGAGGGCGTGCCCGGGGGGGGGGGGGATGGTAATAAGTAGAATTGACAACCTTGCTTCTACTCTGCAATATTCTACAAAAATAAAGCAGTAGCCACATGCGGTCATAGACTGCCTTTTATTTTATTTCCTTCCTACAGAAGTACAGTCGAACCTGTATATAACGGCCCTGCATTAAGCGGCCACCCTCTTTTAAGCGGCCAATTTTCAAAGTCCCGATTTTTCGCTCATACAAACACTGTATTTGTTACCTGTATTAGGCGGCCACCCCTTAGCAGTCCTATGTTTGTCTTTCTTTGTTATTTTTACCTGTATTAAGCGGCCACTCTTGAATGGAACTTAAGACATATGTTATTTTATGCGGTATTTTATTGTGTTTAAAATGATAACGAAACAACATGTACAAAGCTACTGTAAGCTGATACTCGGCCGTTTAGTAACGTTAACGCTTTTCAGATGTCCGCAATGTGCTGAGGTATAGTACCATATCACGAACGCTAAAACAAGTTTGTTTTGAATATGCTTCACTCTTTAGCTAGAAATTCATCTTTAATTAGCTTGTTCTTCAGCCATGTGATGGAGAATGAATCGCCTTCAAAGATCACTCTCACATGCTATAGAACATGCCGAAAAACTACGGGCGTTTGCGCAGTACCATGGATAACAGGAATTGTCGCTGGCAGTGTCGACAGTTAAACGACTTGCTCTACAAACAAAAGTTTTAAATGCCGAAGCGCCAAACGCACGGGTCCGACTTTATTAAGTCGTCGTAATTCTTACTCTATTCCTATTTTATTTTCTATTGTACTACTTTTAATTAGCAACATTTCCGTTATAACTCCACTTCGAACGTAACAACTATGAAATGACGGAGTGAGTTATTTTATTGTGAACTGTAAGTCATAGAAATACAGTACTGTATACCGTAGAAGAGTAGAGGACAATTTATTGCATAGTACTTTTACACAATGCTACGTATATTGTACCGTTAACTTACAAGCTGGCACTGAAGTTTGTTTAAAGTATTGATCGCTTGAAAGAGTGTTGATTATCCTACTGTTTTCTTTGCATGAAATGTTTTTGTATGATACGCCATTAAAATTGACATTAGACCACGCCCAGTGAGTATTTTTAGTGATCCTGTATTAAGCGCCAATTCCTCAAGTCCCGAGGGTGTCCGTTATATACAGGTTCGACTGTAGCTACATGTAGTCCTCGACTACTTATTTTTTATTCTAGAGGATGCATTATCCGTCTGGAGAACGTGGGCAAACATTTGTTGTATTAAAAATGCGTCTGTATACTATAGAGACGGGCACAAGACTTATCATGGAAGTTCGACCAAAACACACGAGGTAAAGTGGAAAATCTAGTGATACATAAATGCAGAAAATAACTTCAAGTGTCATCTGAATGGACGATGATCAAAGAGATGGAAGAAAACCATCACATAATGGACGAAACGAACGTAAAACTTGCGTAGAAAGATGAAAGAGGTTTTGATCAGATATTTCCATCTGAAAAAAACAATTATTGATTGTCTGTATTTTTCACAAGATTGATTGGCGTGAAAATTTTCCCGGCAGATACAGTGGAACCCGGCAGTACAATTTCGACAACTATTAGCTAGTTTTCATAGACTTACGCTGATAATCCCACAACTTAATTGCCCGGCAGAAAGTGACTTACAAAGTGAAACAGAACATTATCCACTCTTTAAACAATAAGCCTCAGATCTGCTCGGGCATAAAAGAGCTAACACAAGACTGCTGTGCTTTTGGGTCTACCATCTTGGATGCAAATGCATGCACAGGATACAAAACAACAGCAAACGAAAACGCAACTTGAATATTTTAATTTCATTCATTCTTTGTTTTACAATTGAAGACGCTAACGTGCTTTAAGACTGTTCACTTCGATCAAAACTGCGGCGGGAATTTCCATGAAAATATGTGAAGAAATTATCAATTCTTTTAAGGTAACGATAATGTTATGGCATTCAAACTACTCATCCCAACCAAGAGACAGACATTCTTGCACAACGATATGGTGCGAACTTCTTGCCTGATTGTTTGAAAACTGGTTACTGAGGAAAGTATTGATGCACGCACTTGTGGCAACATTAAACCTATGATCGCGTTTTTTATTGTTTGTCTTGTGACTTGTGACAATATGGGACTGTTTTAAACGTACCTTGTGATAACTGAAAGGTAAAGCTTTTAGTGTTATATTACCAGGGTTGCCCGCCTAGACCGGTTTGTGAGTGATGCAACGTTTTGAGAGCTGAATACTCGTTTAAAGCAGGCCAGAAAATTCAAACTCGAACTTTCGTTGGTAAAACGATGATGGAAGTTTCTAAAATAGCATGTTCGTTGCATGATCGAATTTTTTGTTGTTTATCATTCGATGGCAAAGGACTCTGTGATCGTGTACCTTGTGATCACGAACAAACATTGATCATGAGCTGTGATAATGTTATGCCAGTGAATGTGAAATCACGGAGTCGTGCGTGTTTAATACCTGATGAATATTCGTCCTCTTAAAATTTGATAATGAAATGAAATTGTGCAGTGTAATGTTAGGATTGCGGTGACGGGTGAAACCCCTTAAAAATCCTGCCTAATTTAAATAAAAGTAAATACATCAACTAGTGTTGTCGACTTGATACAAGATTTTATCTAAGTCCGTTTTGTTAGAGCCGAGAGTCCAGTTAGAAGTGGACTTGTGGCAAGTCAAACGTGATACCAATACTAAAAAAGAAACTTCAACAAAATGAAGCAATGCTAAAAGCATATAGTTGTTGATCCCCAAATTACATCTCAATAGGAGACATCCAAAAAATTTTCAGTATCTTCGCCAGCTTATCTAGGGTGCCGGTGAAGTAGCCTGTCCCCAAACGTCTAGATACTATGGAGCGACGTGAAAAATATTGCGCTCGCGAAAAACGAGAAGAGACTCCCGCCTAATTATCAAGAAACTTAAGCAGCGACGACGATAACGCCAAAGAAAACGTCGCTTGAAAATATAACTTTACTTCATTCGTACTACTTGGCTATGATTTCAACTCGTTCAACTTTAACAGAAACATCGAACTACCCAGGGTGTTTGCAGATTTCTTTGAGCGATTGTTGTTGCTCTATTAAAATGCCAGTCTTTCATGAGGATTTGTTTTAAGTTTGGCACTGCTGGGTGGTATTGTGTAACGAAAGGCAAGATTCAGTTGTTCTTCTTCGGCTTTTTAGTGTAGGAGTGCCAGTTTCCCGTTATAAAACTGCACTTCTGAAAGGGTCCTTTGAGCAAGGTTCTCGAAATAACCTCTTTCTCGTAGGCCTGATTTAATATTCAAATATATTTTTTTAGAAGAGTTTGTTCTGATTGTATGAGCCTCGCTTTTGATGAAGCCTTTTTTGAGCCTTAGTGGGTGGCATGAAGAGAAGTGTGTATATTGAAATGTTTCAGTAGGTATGAAGTGCGTACGCACATCAAGAACTGAATTGCTTCTGAATCTTTTGCCTTTACAAATGTTTGTATCCAGAAATGTCGTTTCTGTTTCTGAAATTTCAGCCATAAATTTTGTGTGGGGCGGTGTTTGTTTGCTTGCTCAATGAACTTCATTATCTCCTCTCTGTTTTAAGTCCATGGGGGAAAATATGTCGCCTATATATCGTTTCCAAACAAGCGGTTTTAATGCGCTTTGGTTTAAAATCTCCGTTTTAACCTTAGCCATGAAGATATTGCTCAAAAAATAGGAAAAAAGTAGCTAAGTGTGTGATTTATAGTATCCTCCCCGTGCATAAGCTGGGCATTTTTCACCATATCATCGACCATTTCGAGTGCCAGGCATTTGATAGCCTCGTGAATTTCACCTCACAACAACGTCGAACGTTTCAATGGCCTTTTTCATTCTAGAGGACACATTGTCCGTCTGGACGAACGTGGGCAAACGTTTGTTGTTCGTGTGGTATTAAAAATGTGTCTATAGTATAAAGACGGGCACAAGACGCGTTATGGAAGTTCGACCAAAACAATGAGGTACAGTGGAAAATCTAGTGATACATAAATGCGGAAAATAACTTTAAGTGTCATCTCAATGAACGATGATCAAAGAGATGGATGAAAACCGTCACATAATGAACGAAACGAACGTAAAAATTGCGTAGAAAGATGAAAGAGGTTTTGATCGGATATTTTCAACTAAACAAAACATTTGTTGATTGTCTTTATTTTTACAAGATTGATTTGCGTGAAAATTTTTCCTGCAGATACAGTGGAAGCCGGCAGTACAATTTCGACAACTAGTTCTAGTTTTCATAAGCTTACGCTTAAATTCCCAGACGTAATTTCCCGGCGGATAGTGACTTACAAAGTGGAACAGAACATTATCCACTCTTTAAACAATAAGCCTCAGATCCGCTCGGGCATTAAAGAGCTAGCACAAGTCTACTGTGCTTTTGGGTCTACCATCTTGGATGCAAATGCACAGGATACAAAACAACAGCAAACAAAAACGTAACTTGAATATTTAATTATTCATTCTTTGTTTTACAATTGAAGAAGCTAAGGTGCTTTAAGACTGTTCACTTCGATCAAAACTGCGGCGGGAATTTCCATGAAAATTTGTGAAGAAATTATCAATTCTTTTAAGATAACGATAATGTTATGGCATTCAAACTACTCTTTCGAACCAATAGCAGTCCTATCTTCACCCCACTGTCCCGAGTAGCTGGATAGACACCCTGGCGTGTTCGGCATTTTTATCTTCTCCAGCATTAAAAATGCTGCAGGCAAACCCTCGGAGACTTTAGACACCCTTGATAACGGACCTGTGAAAACGAAAATAATGAACTAAGACAATGAGTGTGCTAATTTTAGTTCGACTTTAACACGTCATTTTTGTTTTTAAAGGCAATCAAGAAACTCATTCCACAAATGTTATTCACCTTTAATGGTGATACTCTTGAGACTTTTATTTACGTTACAAAAATCAGTTGCGTATGCAAGGACAAGTTCTACGACGATTGAGAGCTTAGGACCTCTCAAGTAAAGGCTAATAAGAATGATATTACTATTGCCTGGCTGGGGGAGTGTATACGTAATTTATGATCATCCGGGTGAGTGAAGTTCTGAGAAGGACTGTTTGAGGTGGCATTGACTGATCTTTTGACAACCCGAGAGGAAAACAACTTCAGAGTGTGGAACGTCAGTAGATGGTATAAATCAGTTCTTTGGTTGTTTATTTAATTGGTCAGGGAAACCGAGATGTTATTGCTTGTTTGTCAGTAAGCCGTGATGTTATTGGCTTTGGAGACCGTAAAGAGATTGTCGCGTTTCGACCTGTTTTTGTCAGTCACAAGTCGGTTGGTCTATTGTTAGAAAATTTGTATATCAGTTTGTTTGTTTAGTTGATGTTGTCAATAAGTCGTTTCTAAGTTTCAGGTAGTTGTAGGCACCGGTTGAGTGACGCTTATTCTAAGTTAGTAAACCAGCTTTCAGCATTCCAGAGGAAGTCGTTGATAACAAACAAACCCCAGAGGATTCTGTGGTTCGTTTGTTAATTTCGATGTGTGGCTACTAGGAATTTTCTTTCCTGGCGTTTTCCTCAGCTTTTAAAAAAAACTATTTGCAGTTTACCTTTGGACTTAATTGTTGTTTTCGATTCCTCTTTCACCGTTTCGGGTGAGGGTTCGTCTTGAATCACAATCTGCGTAAACAACAACAAAGAGGAACAACTTATGAAAAAAAACAACTAAAATAAAAAGAAAATTGTCTAAGTAGTTTTCGATTTACAGCCTGTACCTTGTCTTCTGGAGCAGACATTCTTGCACAACGATATGGTGCGAACTTCTTGCGTGATTGCTTGAAAACTGGTTACTGAGGAAAGTATTGAAGCACGCACTTGTGACAACATTAAACCTATGATCGCGTTTTTTATTGTTTGTCTTGTGACTTGTGACAATATGGGACTGTTTTAAACGTGCCTTGTGATAACTGAAAGGTAAAGCTTTTAGTGTTATATTACCAGGGTTACCCGCCTAGACCGGTTTGTGAGTGATGCAACGGTTTGAAAGCTGAATACTCGTTGAAAGCAGGCCAGAAAATCCAAAACTCGAACTTTCGAGGGTAAAACGATTATGAAAGTTTCTAACTTGCTTGTTCAGTTAGTAAGTTCCATGATTGAATTTTGTGTTGTTTTATCATAGGATGGCATTGGACTCTGTGATCGATCTTGTGATCACGGACACTGAAACATTGATTTAAGGCCATCTAAGCTGCATGCCAGTGTCATGTTTTGCCAGTCAGTGTTAAATCACTGGAGTCGCGAATATTACCTGATGGAGATTCTTCTCCTTAAAATTTTATAATGAAATAAAATTGTGAAGTGTAATGTTAGGATTGCGGTGACGGGTAATACCCTTAAAGCGGTTACTAATAACACCTTGCCTTCAAAAGACTCCGATAAAGTTGCGTTTTGGTGGACGTCAATCATAGAAAAGCCGTTGAAATTATTTTGAATTATGCATGAGAGCATTTCAAGGCAACCGCTGACGGATGGTAAACGTTATGAAAGTTGATTTCCAAGCCAGGTTATGTAATAAAATGGGCATTGTTTTAACGAAGCCGTATTTTTTTTATGAAACATTTAAAATCGCTACACCTGATAATTAAATCAGCGTTGCGTGCAAGTGAGCAAATTATCCCGTGCAGTAAAAATTGAAAATTTTTAATTCAAAAATACCTTTTATTTGCGCTTGATCTGGCTCGAGAATCGATTTTAATAACGTTTACCTTCTCTTAGCGAGCGAAAATTCTTAGTTTCTTGCCGGGTTACTTTGGAACCTTGTCAGAATTCAAAATAATTTCAACGGCTTTTCTTTAATTGACGTCCACCAAAACGCTGTAAAAATCCTGCCTAATAAAAGTAAATACATCAAATCAGCACTGTCGACTTGATACAAGATTTCTCGAAGTCCGTTTTCTTGGAGTCAAGTTAGAAGTCGACTTGTCGACCTGCCGGTGCAGTAGGGTGCTTTAGCCTGTCCCAAGACGTTTAGACACTGTGCGCGCGTGAAAAACGAAAAGAGACTTCCCGCTTAATTATAAGGAAACTTAAGCAGCGACGACGATAGTGCCAAAGAAAACGTCGTTTGAAAATATAACTTTACTTCATTCGTACTACTTGGCCATAATTTTAACTCGTTCAACTACAACAGAAACGTCGAACTACCAAGGATTCGCCAGCAACCAAAGTGGTAGGAGTTGCGTCCAAGTTGAGTTAAATTTGGTATTGTTAGGTTGTTGTTTTGCAGAGGATGGCAAAGAAATTTATCAAAATTTAAAACGCACGTGCAAAGCAATTGTTTTAGCTCATTAAGCGTTTTGTTTTGTGGCGCTGTCGTCGCCGTCACTGTTGCGTAACGGTAAGTTCACTAACAATCTACTCAAAAAGGACAAGCTCTGAAATTCTTGCGTGTCGGGAGTTAAAAAGTGCTACTGGCATAAATGAACAACCTACTGAAAAATATCAACTAAAATAAAAAGAAAGTCGCCTAAGTAGTTTTCGATTTACAGCCTGTACCTCGCCTTTTTCAGCAGACATTCTTGCACGACGATATGGTGTGAACTTCTCGCCTGATTGTGTGAAAGCTGGATACTGAGAAAAATATCAATGCACGCACTTTCTAGGTTAAAACGCGTGTGGCAACATTAATCCTATGATCGAGTTTTGTGTTGTTAGTCTTGAGGCCTACTCTGCATGGGGTCTTAGCTCGCCTTAACACGCCTTTACTCGCCACTTCAGATTACGTTCAAACTTCCTTAACTCGCCTAAACTCGCACTATCTCGCACAAACTCGCTTAATCTCGCCACTAAGCAAAGTAGATACCAATTTAATTATCTCATCCTACTTTCAGTGTAATTTTTCAAAATTAATCCCCAAAGGGGATCGCCAAAGAATATGGATTTCAAAAGTGTCAAAGATACTGATTTGTAAGGAAAACAGGGTCTATTACTTATCTCCCCTATTCATGATGGTTTTGTTTACATTAGTTTCTTTATTCACTAATTTATTATTCTGCCAACTATTTATGTAGCTATAATAAATATTATAATATGATGATGATGATGATGATGATAGTTATTATTATTATTATTATTATTATTATTATTATTATTATTATTATTATTATTATTATTATTATCGTACAATGAGCCTCCTAATTGGATAGTTTGGTGTCTGAATGCTATGTAATTAATAAAGAACAGAACTCCATATCCGTACTTGAGCTTGTCCAATTAGGAAAAAAATTCAATTTCTAAATTTAAATAAGATTTGGCTTTATTTAATTTTGGAGCTCATCTGGAATTTTTCGTTTATTTTTTTCGTAATTGGAAAACATGAAGCCTTATTATATATGCAAGACATAACGAAATTGCAAGGTATCTTTTTCATGTATATTTTTTTAAAGCATATTATATGTTTTAACCCTTATCACCTTAACATTAGGTGGTTCATTTTCCCCTAACTCGCCTTAACTCGCACAAACTCGCAACTGATAGGCTAGGTCAATTTTTCCTTAACTCGTCTAAACTCGCATTAGCTCGCACAATCTCGCGGTGAGTAAAGGTCCCAGAGTAGGCCGGTTTCGAAAAGATAACATCAGCCTAAGGGAGGTGACGTCATTGGGTTATTCATCGGAGCAGCCACGATCCGAGGTCCGATTATACCGGAAATTGACCTGCATTCACTCTCTTTTAGTAGTAATAACGGACGACGTCGGTGAAATAAAGACTTCGAACGTTTGTTAGGTCTCGTTATGGTAGAATACAGAGTTCTTCCTACTTTCGTTTCTCGGCGTTTGAACATCTTAAGGATTTTACACTCGATTTGTGGAAGAAACGTGGAACTATGGTAACAGTCAAGATTTGCTCAAGTAACATCGACCTACGGGTGGTTAACATCTACCTAAGGGACTGAGGTACGTTTTGTAGCACCATGTTTGTATCGCATGTGTTATACTGGCACAATCGTACGCATAGAAAGCTTATTTGCAAGCATTAAAACTTACAATATTGCAGGAGCTTTCCTGATCGTTGACCTGAGCTTCATTTCATTTATTACCAATTCATAACATCCCCCTACAGGAGGTTAACATCTACCTAAGGGAGGTACAGTAGCTTACAGTGTACATTTTATAGCTTATGTATTATAATAATGAGGGATCCGCTGTAATTGGCTACGCTGTAGTGGTCTCCCTGCGTAATTATTATATCTTTGGTATTTCTTTTTTTCTATTGTTTGTTTCCATTCTGCTTGTATTTTAGTTAGGCGAGGCTAAATAAATAAAAAAAATAAATAAATAAATAATTCATACGCATAGAAGCTTATCCTCTAGCAAGGAAACTTGTGATCTTAAGAAGCTTGAAATATGTTAATAAAGAGTTCTCACTATTATTATTATTATTATTATTATTATTATTATTATTATTATTATTATTATTATTATTATTATTATTATTATTATTACTGTATGTACTTCAAAATATCCAATTTCCATGCATGCCAAATCATTACCTGATTAAACTTTGGCTTCTTCCCTCTGCTAAGGTGCTCTACAAACTGAAATATTCAGATAATATTAATATTTATTGATTGTATTCATTTTCAAAGACATGCATGACCATTTTCTTTATTTTCTAATACTTGACTGCAGATGCACCACTCAGCTTGCCATGCAAACAAACATCCCACAGTCATAAGCATTCTTTTGCTTGGGAATTTTCTGTATATTCCAGGTCAATTCTTCCTTATTATACATACTTGGTGCTATAAACATCATAACCTCCCTTAGGTAGATGTTAACCTCCTGTAGGTGGATGTTATGAGTTGGTAAAAATAAAATGAAATTCAAGTCAATGATATAGAAAAGCGTAATGGTCCTCTCAACAGCTAGTCCGTGTTTTCTTATTTTTTGTTTTCTTGTTTCTTGTCTCTTGCTGTTTTGCTTGTTCTCAGTAACAGTATTAATAAGTAGAGGAAGATGAACAAATGAATTGTACAAGACAGTTCGCGAGTTCCTAATGAATAGATTGTACCTTAGTTACTTTTTTGTCCCTTAATTATTTCTCCTTCTTAGTTATTTCTATTATCTCTCATATCCTCCTTTTTGGGCTTAGTGAACACTAATAATTTCCTTTTGTTTTTCGTCTTTGTTGACTTGAGTGAAACATAACTAGCCTGTCGCGAATAGCAACAGCTCCCCGCGGGTTAGTGCAATCCCTTTCGTTATTTCTCAGTAAAGTCTCTTTGTTTTTTTATTTTTTTGGTATACGTACATATACATTCAGTGATACAAGGGTCCATATGAAACCTTTTTTCTTTAGCAGTTTGGGCATAGTTCTTGTTGGGGTAGGGTGGGATGAACTTGATTTCTAGTGAAGTATAATTAGATTACTGAAATAACCGGCATCTTTGCACTTGGATGCATCATCTTTTACTTTGCTTGTTTTATCCGCGTCCCAGTTGCGGTCGGCCAAGTGCGCGTATGCGCTCGCGGGTGTCGCGTGTGGTGGTTACGATTCCTGTTGACATCTCAGCTTTCTCAGCGAGCGCAAGGATGGACACGACCTTACTTTGTTCCGTTAAGGAAGCGCAGTAACCCCTTTGAACAGATTGGTCGACAGCAAGGATATCTTGAGAATTATAAGACAAACAGGAAGAAAATTGATCATGGAAAGGCTTTTTCATCTCAGCAAATGTATTCTATGAAACAGCTGTGACGGGACATTTAATGAGGCTTACAGTCGCGAAGGAAAGTGAAATACTTTAAATTTCGAGGAATGTGTAAGGGATGACTTTACCAAGGTCGCTATCCTGCAAAGCTGATGGCTTTATTCAAACAAAGACAAACTTTTAGCTTGGGCGGCGGACAGCAAACACGGCGCTGGCGTCTCCTACTCCTTACGGCGCCAACGTCAAATCAGTTTGATATCGTGCGAAACAGGCCACTAGCTACGCTCCACCGTGGTCAAAGGTCTGCGCATGCATCAGACTAGAACCATTAGGTGAATCTAATCATCACCACGGTCTCAACGCCGTCAAAAGGAGAGCATGCGCAGTGGCTCCAATTCCAGTCGCTAAATTTCCCGAGGAAAATATCAACTGAGCAAATATTATGACAAAGCGGTTTCATGAACTGAAAAAGTTTCGAATGAGCGACAAAAAATCGCAAAGAAAAAGGAAAATTCCATTAAAGATAAGGTCTCGAAGTTTTTTTTTTTCTTTTTCCGGAGTCTGTGAGTTTATTTTACAATTTTAGCTACTAGAAAAAGTTCAAATTTTTCTTTAAAGCGAAAGTAGAAGTAAGTGCCGAAGTAAGTGGAGACTGGCCAGGGCTGTGTATCTTTGTTTACTGTTTCAATGTGTGACAGCTAGAAAAAACGATTCTCCAAATGGTTCTAATCTGACGCATGCCCAGACGTTTTAACCCGGTAAACAGTTTAGCAGGCTACCACTCGTCCCCATACCACTCGCTGGTTTTTAATCAACCGCTGACCAAAATAACGTTGGAACTGGGAACGAGGATACATGAAAAGCGCTTAGAAAAAACTAATATTGAGCTTGTAAACCGCGGGATAAGGGATATTTTTTAACAATTTTTGGGAGTCCTTACCTTCATTGGTTTTTATTCCGTTCAGGAATGCTGTCGCGGAGCTTGCAGAGTCTGTTCCCTGTAGGTCAACAGCGTAGGCTTTAGCCAAAGCTGACCACGGAAACACCTCCCAACTCAAAACGTTTTCCTCCCCCTTCTTTCCTTTCTGCTGTCCATCGAGAAACCGAGTGGCGGCGATGGTAGTGATACCCATTCCATCGCCCAGAAACAAAATGGCGCTCTTGGCGGTGTTGAGGTTTGGTTTAACCTTGAGGTTGTCCTCAACAAGCTTGACACCTTCTTTATACCACGAATTGTCGTCTTGATTGCGAAAGATGTCGCCTTTCACACCTAAGAGATGTCGGATAGAAAAAAATTCAGTACATGGGGACACTGAAGTCTTAGCACGGGAGCGCACGTCAAGAGCTCGCCAGCTGACCCCCATCTGTGCGTCACAATTTCGTCGCGCTACCAGGAGAGTTGACTTTGGCGTTAGCTTGCGTACTCTTCTTTCGTTGTGTTTGTCCTCTGTGCTTAATTTTTCAATAAATTATTTCGCCATGTTGAATGATTAAGTTTTAACTGTACCGGGTCGGTTAGTTCCGTTCTGCATTTGGTTGAGAGCTTTCGTTTGTTTCTTTTTCTATGGATACCGTGGCTGGTGGCAGCAAGCTCCTCTCGTCTTACCCAAACCTACAGGCATATCGTACTTAACGGCCATATTTCTAGGCTGGGGGCAATTCAAACTTTTAAAAGCAGTTTAGCATATTTCAATCCGGCTCTGAATATGGTTTTTCTGTTAACATTTTTTCAATTTAACTTATAATTAGGGTTAGATTTGAATAAGGATCTAGGACTTTACATACATATTATTTCAGCTAGAAGGCGGATGCAAGACAAATGAATAAAAATGCGACCTTGGAATTCATGAAGAAAAGTACTTCGGGAAGTCTTAATGAGTACGTTTAACTTATTTCTGTCCAGACCTATAAATATCCGCACTTGAAGAGTGATGACGGAAACACTTGCGCCGAAAATTTGCGTTATATGCGATCGCCACAATATTAGAAAGCGTAAAACACTTGAATGTGGCCTACACGACCTATTCTCATCGTCATTGTTCTTTTGATTGAAGATGGCGTCGGCTATGAATTAAGCGTTCGCGAACGGTTGCTTTTAGCGCATAGAGGGTTCTGGAGCTGTTACAACAAAAAGATGATAGCATGTCGAGAGGCGAAGAGAGCGATCTGTATCGTCAGCTGCAACATACAACACTGCACGAAAAAACGCCTTTGCGCACATCAAATGTGTGGTCAAAGACTGTCAAAGGCCGCCTTTGATTATCTTTGATTCGAATCACAGGTGACAAAGGCCGCATTTGATTCACGGTGAAATCAAATTTGTTTCTAATCAAAGATATCATATATTTGATCCACCTTTGATGCGCGTCATAGGCGGAGTCAAAGTTGTTTGATTTCCATTTGAGGCGCGTCAAAGGTAGGGTCAAAGTTGTTGATATATTTGAACTCACTTTTGATTCGAGTCAAAGGTATATGCAAAGGCGTCACATATTTGATGTGCATCAAATGTGTTGTCAAAAATGTTATTATATTTGACCTCATCTTTGATACGGATCAAAAAAAGAGCAAATCCAATTTTTCGTGCAGTGCAAGTGACGGATCGAGGTACGAGTTGAGTATAATCTGTACTGCTTGACTGTATGTGTCATTCCGTAAGCACCGTGCATGGTCTGAAATGCGATGAAATGTTATTTATTTTTCGAAACCTTGCTTCTTGCTTCAGTAGTAGGTTATGAGTGGAATTAACCTGGTTAGTGTCGAGGTAAGGTCGAGGTGTCGAGGTAAATCATTGATATGCATAAGTGTCGAGGCAATGACGTCACCTATTGTTATAACCTAGGGAAAAAATGCCTTCCTGCATACTAATTAAGTGTCTTCCTGCATAATATTAAGTGTCGAGGTTTACTAATGAGCGTCACTCTAATACAAAGGGAACAATAGACATGCCCACGCTTGCCCGCTCTATACCCACCCTGATTGGATCTTAAGATTTGTATGGCCAGTTTGAATAAAAGCGCGCTTTCTCTTGGTAGCGTCATTCCTTCATTCAACTTAAACTCGCTGGGAAAACTTTTTCCGATTTTTAAAACGTTAGTACCGTTGAAAATGGCTTTTTTCATCAACGTTGTTGATCTTCAAGCTGCCTTGAGCGCTTGTTTAACTGTCCGCGACTGGGAGGTGTTGTTTGAAGCCCCGTTTGCTGGGAAAATTTATCTCCGAGATTTCAGGTTATTCGTGACGATTATCGATCATTACCGTCAAAAAACAAAACACACACACACATATATACACAAAGTGGCGCTGAAAACTCTATATTTCAAGTTTGTTTGACTATTACAAGACCGTTTTCTCCTACCTATCTCGAGGAAATAAAAAACTATTAAAGTCACGCACCGTTAGTCAGTTAATTATGCGGATCCACGAGTCTTAAGTTGCATACAAATTAGTTCAGTTCTGCTGGAAAAACCCAAGGGAGTATCTTGACGCATTAGTATATAATCAATTTTATATAACTTAACAAGGATCAATTAAAACACGCGACTTATAATTGCTAACAATAGAACCAGACAAGAGATACCGTTTAAAAAACTTTATTAAAAAACAATGAGGAAAAAGAGTCAAATACTCAGCGATTTGAAAGGAAAAGGAATGAAAATGAATCATTTGACTGACTATTACAAATCCATTTTTTCCGTTTTATTTCGAGGAATAATAAATATTCCTTCCGTGTCTACACAATTTTCCTATGGCCTCTAAGCCAAGAGTTCGACTTTCTTTGTTTCTTGCGGTTTGCCTTGTTCTTTGAAGTCGGTCTTTTAGTTTTTGCTTTAAAAGAGGCCTCATTTCTCCGCTGTCTTGACAGTTCGTACACCGTTTCTTGTGTCTGTGCTGGATTGTGAAAGTGATTTTTTCCGGATTTATCCGCTTCACTTTCGTAAACGACGACTTTAACTTTAGGTTGCAGTTTCGCCTCTTGTAAATACTGTCTTCGCTGTATGTGCCCTAACTGATGAACATCCGCGAGATGGTTAGCTAATCTGACAAGGTATTTAGCTCCGCACGATGGAATCGGACAGTTTCTGCAAACTCTCTTGTAAACCATGTTGACAGTTTGGTGACTGAACACAAATGACATCTTTTTCGCAAATAGTCAGGTTATATAGAGTGTCAGAAGGGCCAAACACAGACCAGAAAGGCCATAACCAGGCCAAACACAGGCCTGAAAGGCCATAACCAGGCCTGAAAGGCCAAAACAACGCCAAAAGGGACAAAAGGAGACAAACGGGCCATTTGTAGTTATATGTTTTTATTATTATTATTATTATTATTATTATTATTATTATTATTATTATTATTAGTAGTAGTAGTAGTAGTAGTAGTAGTAGTAGTAGTAGTAGTAGTAGTAGTAGTAGTAGTAGTATTTTTCTCAGACACACGCGTGGGTGTCGCGCGTCGCTAGTCACGCAACAGCTCTCAACTTTGGAATCATCATCTTTATTTAAAAGTGTCATCACAAATAACAGTGTTTAATTAAAAAGTTTCGATCTTGCTTTAGTAATTTGTATTTCAAATTTCAGATTTTTTTTAATTTTTTGTACAAGTTTACCGATTATTGTTATTATTTTCAAGTCATCAATCAACACACTTAAAGTTTGCTTGTTTACAGTTTTATTGAAATGCACCAATACAAAGATCCAGGAAATAAAAAAAATTCCATAACAGTCATAGTAGGTTTAGTCTTGATCTTGTGGAATGGGCTACTTTTCGTATAATCGATTGAGTAAGAATTTTCGCTTATCGATAGCAAGTTCCGTCGATTCCAACCAATCAAATCCTTCTGTGTCTTTAAGCTCTTTTTGAGTTTCCATCACTTTTTTGAAGGTGGGATCTTTTTTCATTGCACGCATCCATTGTAGATTCTCTAAGAGCACTTTTCTCAGCTCTTTTCTGTAAACAGGAACGAGCCACATCTTCTGAATCGCCGTTTTCTTGGTATTGATTGATCAAAGCGTTAAGCTGGGTCTTGTGGCGGTTCTCGGCTTCATCAAGAATGCGTGACCACGGCTCTAAGTTTTCTGTTTCTTCTTCTTGGGAAGACTCCGTTCCTTGACTAGAAACTTCGCTTTCTTGGGAGAAATCGCTTTCTTGGGAGAAATCGCTTTCTTCATTGTCTTCATCATTTCCAGCACCTTGTTGCAGGTATAAGGTATAGTTTGCGCTCGTCATCTTTGGTTTGAACCGCACGCCTTCTGACAGGAAACTAAACTTCAGAAAGTAACGCGTCTCTTTTATAGAAAATTGATGAAGGCGGGGTTACTAAGCGTTCTCCTTCATAAATAAAAGAAGACCAGAAATGGCCCGTTTGTCTCCTTTTGTCCCTTTTGGCGTTGTTTTGGCCTTTCAGGCCTGGTTATGGCCTTTCAGGCCTGTGTTTGGCCTGGTTATGGCCTTTCTGGTCTGTGTTTGGCCCTTCTGACACTCTATATAACCTGACTATTTGCGAAAAAGATGTCATTTGTGTTCAGTCACCAAACTGTCAACATGGTTTACAAGAGAGTTTGCAGAAACTGTCCGATTCCATCGTGCGGAGCTAAATACCTTGTCAGATTAGCTAACCATCTCGCGGATGTTCATCAGTTAGGGCACATACAGCGAAGACAGTATTTACAAGAGGCGAAACTGCAACCTAAAGTTAAAGTCGTCGTTTACGAAAGTGAAGCGGATAAATCCGGAAAAAATCACTTTCACAATCCAGCACAGACACAAGAAACGGTGTACGAACTGTCAAGACAGCGGAGAAATGAGGCCTCTTTTAAAGCAAAAACTAAAAGACCGACTTCAAAGAACAAGGCAAACCGCAAGAAACAAAGAAAGTCGAACTCTTGGCTTAGAGGCCATAGGAAAATTGTGTAGACACGGAAGGAATATTTATTATTCCTCGAAATAAAACGGAAAAAACGGATTTGTAATAGTCAGTCAAATGATTCATTTTCATTCCTTTTCCTTTCAAATCGCTGAGTATTTGACTCTTTTTCCTCATTGTTTTTTAATAAAGTTTTTTAAACGGTATCTCTTGTCTGGTTCTATTGTTAGCAATTATAAGTCGCGTGTTTTAATTGATCCTTGTTAAGTTATATAAAATTGATTATATACTAATGCGTCAAGATACTCCCTTGGGTTTTTCCAGCAGAACTGAACTAATTTGTATGCAACTTAAGACTCGTGGATCCGCATAATTAACTGACTAACGGTGCGTGACTTTAATAGTTTTTTATTTCCTCGAGATAGGTAGGAGAAAACGGTCTTGTGATAGTCAAACAAACTTGAAATATAGAGTTTTCAGCGCCACTTTGTGTATATATGTGTGTGTGTGTTTTGTTTTTTGACGGTAATGATCGATAATCGTCACGAATAACCTGAAATCTCGGAGATAAATTTTCCCAGCAAACGGGGCTTCAAACAACACCTCCCAGTCGCGGACAGTTAAACAAGCGCTCAAGGCAGCTTGAAGATCAACAACGTTGATGAAAAAAGCCATTTTCAACGGTACTAACGTTTTAAAAATCGGAAAAAGTTTTCCCAGCGAGTTTAAGTTGAATGAAGGAATGACGCTACCAAGAGAAAGCGCGCTTTTATTCAAACTGGCCATACAAATCTTAAGATCCAATCAGGGTGGGTATAGAGCGGGCAAGCGTGGGCATGTCTATTGTTCCCTTTGTATTAGAGTGACGCTCATTAGTAAACCTCGACACTTAATATTATGCAGGAAGACACTTAATTAGTATGCAGGAAGGCATTTTTTCCCTAGGTTATAACAATAGGTGACGTCATTGCCTCGACACTTATGCATATCAATGATTTACCTCGACACCTCGACCTTACCTCGACACTAACCAGGTTAATTCCACTCATAACCTACTACTTGCTTCGGATTAATGTCTGGATTTATATTTGAGTATAGGAAGATAGATATATTTAAAGGAAAGGAGGTTTTGGGACAACGGAGGAAAAAATTCGAACGGGGCTCGTAACGAAAGAAATTTGGATGTACCTTACAATTTCTAATAAATTCTTTACTCTTTATTTTTCAGCTAAAAGTGCTGGAATTGTTAGCAATATGACAAGGAACATTTTCGCGGTTATCTAGCTGCCAGGCATTTTCTTATATATAACATAATTCAGAGTGAAGTATAATTGTATTTTCTATCTGTTAAGTCTGTGATATATAACAATTTGAAATTTTTTGAAAATAAGGAAATGGAAAATAAAGTTGTTTTCGTTTTCGCTTTGATTGATTACCCAGCGTTTAGTTACATGTAAATATGGCCCGAGTTTACGCTGCTGTCAGCTTCTTGTAACATTATAAATTGCGTTCTGAAATTGTTCCTATATCGCCGTACGCCTTTATCTATCGTGGAAAATACAGTGGACTCATAGAGCGTGACCAAACGGCTCCCTTTCCTTTCATTCGATCGTAATTTGTAGTTAATTCGTTGAATTTCCCTCACTTCGTGCACCAAATTTCTTTTATTCTGAAAACGAAACAAAAAGCTGGAATCTGTCTTCATCTTGCTACACAGTATTCAAATATAAACATCACATCAGATCACTCGATTGTGATTTGCAGTTCGTTGATTTTCCGCGATCCGCGCGCCAAATACCTTTTAGTTCTGCAAAAGAAACAAAAACCTGGCAACCGTTAATCTTCTGCAAAACTGTCCAATGAAAAATTAAATAAAGACCGTTGCACGTGACCTCAAACAGGAAAAAAAGGCAGAACTTTATGGTGACGTGAAAAAGGAAGGAAATATTTGTCCAAATCAGTGCATGTCGCCGATAGAAATCCGGTAATGGCGACTGAGTAATTGACTTCAAATCGTAGTAAAGCGACTGTCATAATATTTTGAGGTCAGAGTCGGTCAGAGTACATACGCACAGCAAAATGGAATCTCTTTGTTAAATACATTACTTGATTTGTAGACATGTTTTCCAACGCCCTTCCACTTTATAATCAAGGTGATTACATTTCGTATGACGTATTTTAGGTTTATGCATTTCTAATACTGATTAATCGATATTAAAGTTTGGGCGTAATTTTAAACCATTCTGTCGCAATATAGTCAACATCTTCCCGGGTATGTTTTTAGAGGGTTACAGAAATTGACTCAGTACGGGAAGGCTGATAAACCCGTGAAACCCATGGAAAACTCATTTTTAAAAATTAGTTTGAGAACTATTAAAATAATTGATGAGGAGAAAACAAAGGAAGTCACTTCCGTGGAAAATGTTTCAAATGTTAATTATCGTAAAATTTGGTGAACTTTTGATTTGAATTTCTCCAAGAATTATTAAGGATTTGAGATGCTATATCAAACGATCGAAAGAATGTTTCATCCGATTTTCAAAAACCTCGAAGTTGGTCAAAAAAACTCGGCTGTGCCTCATTTTTTCAACTCACTTTCCGGTGTTTGGAAATCGCCGGGATGAACACTTCGGCTTCCTTGTGTTTGATATACAGTCATTTCAACTAACGTTGTCGGTTCAAAGCATGAAGCTAAAAGACAAGACCTGGGATTTTTATGAATAAATTCATCAAAATCAGTCATGCCTGGAGAAAACAATAGGTTGTAATTAGCAGTACAATGACCTGCACGTGCAGGGATGATCTTGATGAAATTATTCATAAAAGTAATCCCGCAAAACATTGCGGTATTGTCTTTTGACTTGATTTTAATCCGACAACGTTTATTGAAATAGCTGTATTACAAGAGTTAAAAGCTCCAGGGGGAGATGTTCTACGGTTTTTTACCAATCTGCAGGTGCTCAAATTCGCTCGGTGTAAATTTTTTTTAGTATGAACATTTCCATCTGTTTTGTAACGGTATAAGTATTTGCCTTATCGAAAAACGTATAAGTTCTTGATTAAAATGTCCGAGTTTTAAACTGAAATATGTCTTTGTCTTTGCAGCCTTTAAACTCGGTTTTCCATCGTCCTGTTAAATATAAATCGTGTGTGCTGTTACAGTAATGGTTGCTTTGTTTGGTCCTGCTTTTTTTCCAGCCAACTGAGTTAGTCATTACAAAAAGTGCGGCAAAGTGCTCATCCTTTGGAAAATATTTCCCATTAAACGCCTCGCTATGGGGGGAGAAAAGCAGGTCATCACTGCATGCTGCGTATTTTCCATTTACTCGTCTTCTTGAGCGCTGCTGGTGGGAATTGGAAAACTGATTCACTCAGTAGACTCAGTAGGTATTTTATTTAGGTGAAAAATACGATACAATACAATTTATGCACTGTACTGATCGTGCTGTGACGGACATCGTACTTTAATTTAACATGTTATGTTGGTGCCTAATGCTGTGATTCACTGGCGATGCAAGCAAACACAAACAAAAGCACAAGAGTGCATACTAAGCACCAAGAAACTCAAGAGTAGAGCCCATTAGTGCTGGAAAATGTTTTGATCTCTAACGGATTTGCGTTTTCGTTTTAGAAACATGCGTGTATTGAATCTTGGGCTTGTGCTTTTGCTTGTGCCCGACGAACTAACTTCGCTAAATAATGAAAACCGGGCTTAAATAAAAAATTGTACATTAGATGTTGAACTAAACTTATTTTTATTAAAATCATACGTACCATGATTTGGCTAGTTCAGCTGCGGTTTTTGCGTTGACACATGTCTTATTTTTCAAGCGGAACAAATCACAGTTGTTGCGAAATATAATTTTTGTCTTTCGTCATATAACCACGACTCACAGTACAGGAAGAACTTAAACTTTCTTCACTCTGCTGTTTCAATCACGATATATTTATAAGACGCTTCCAAATAATCAGTCAAACAACCAACACGATTTAATTTTACGATCACAGAATAGTTTTTCCTTCACTCCGCATTCTCCTTCTCAGCAAAAAATATTGACTTTTCAAGTCGCAATTCTGAAAAAAAAACTTCACTCGGGACAGGTTTGTCAGTAAAATTAATTAAACTTAAACTTAAACTTAAACTTAAACTTAATAAGTTTGAAGATACTTTTTTTACTACCTCACCGCTTTCGTATTCAGTGTTGACATATTTCCGTAGCTTTTTTTATCCTTTATGCTCTGTAGAATATTTGTTACTAAATCAGCGTTCGCCACATAACGTTGGCAAAATAAAACACTTTTGAACGCGCGCCGAAAGCTTCGGGTCATCAAACCGTAGATTAGCGAATTCATAGCACTGTTTAACATTGCCAACCAGGTAGTCGCTACAAAGAACGAATCATCCCAGTTGCAGTTAGGATCCAGGATACAAAATACACCCACTGAATGAGGAAACCAGCAAACACAGAAAGTTCCGACCACGATAGCTATCATAATAGTGGCTTTGTGCTCTTTCTTCGTTGTTTTAAGTTCACCGCTCGTGTCCCTTTCTCTCCGCTTTATCGTTTTGCAATCGTTTACAATCTCTCCAACCCTTATGACATCAATCCGTTTACGTTGCTGTATAGCCGTGTTTAAAATAACACAATACAAGACAGCTGTAACAAGAAAAGGCACATAAAAGAACACAATTGCGAACATAAGCGTGTATGCGGTCTTGTATCCCCAGTCAACAGTACAGATCGATTCAAACCTTAAGAAGGTGAATCTGGAAAAAACGAAAGTAGAGCTCGCACACAAAACTGCCTGAAACCATATGTAGCCAATCACGATCTTGACTCTCTTTGGGGTGACCAGAGTTTCGTATTTCAACGGAAAGACTATTGCGAGGAATCGCTCCAGACTTACAAAAGCCAAAGTCAAAATTGAAGCCTCGCAGAAAATCGAGTTCAAAACGGCGGTAATCTGGCACATGACGGTCCCAAATATCCAGTCGTATTTTATGGACGTTACGAGTGTAAATGGCATCGCGAAAAAAGCGAGAAATAAATCGGCGATGGCTAAATTCAAAACAAAGGCGTTCGTCTTGGTCTGAAGGTAAGTGAAGCGATAGATCGATGCTAGTATCAAAGTATTTCCCGCTAATGCCGCCAAAATTATCAACGCCAAGAAGATAGCTTCAAAACAGATCACCGCGGAAGAACGAGGGTCGGTTGCTGTTGCCATTGTTGAGTTGTTTTCCTTCTCAAGGAAACACGTTCACTGTTTTTTTTTCCTTTTCAGGTTAAAGGTTCTTACGTAACTAAGGTCAAAATTCAAAGTGATTTGATCTCCTCGAATCTTCGGAAGCGTTCAGATTACAGTAGATAAACAGTAGTATTTCTTCCCGATAAAACCATTTAAAAGCTACTGGATGCGGTGTGGCGCGCGAAATTAAAGCGGCGCGGTGTGAAAACCATATATATACGGAGTCTGTAGTGAACCAGTAGAATGCATGCCAGATGTCATTATGTTAACAGTCAATGGGCATTAATATTTAACCTCTTGAAAATTGAAAAGTTGAAATAAACCCAGGAAATGAAACAACGAATTTAGACAACTTTCGTTCCACAGTTAATTTTCCCGCGACTGTAAATAGATTGGCAACGCTTAGTAAATTTTTTCGGCACATTCAGAGCAGATTAAAAATTGATTTATTTTTTTTTTTTTTTTTTAGCTCTGTTGTTAAGGATTTTAATAATAGGAATTTTTTGGCGTCGTTAGCCAAGAAAGTGTGAAATTTTGTTTCAATACAGGCACTTTATAGGTTTGTGTAATTGCTTAGCAATCCTTTGTCTTTGTTACAAATGGACGTTCTGTACTACTTTGAATTTTTTCGCGGTCTCGTCGAAACTGGTATTTGCCCCACAAGGTGACATTTAGTCTTGTTAGCTGTTTGGTAGAAGATAAATGAACAAAAAACTTCGACTTCCAATATAAATTTTCCTTAAATCCCCTCTGTTTCTTCTTTGGGGTTCAGCTCATAAAAGAACTATCGCAGTTTATGACAAACTGCTTTGTCGAGCGTCGAAACATAATTAGAACAAAAACTACACCATTTACCTGAAGCAAAAGATGCTTGAAGTTAAACGCGAAGAAAGGTCTATGCAAAAAGGTTTTTACTAAATTTTGAGGTGACTATGCGATAAACTACCGTCTATTGCTCGATATTTAGGATAAAATCGCGTAGAATTCCAATTATCATTATTATTTTTTTTTTTTTGCCAAAAGATGTTAACTGATGAATTTTAAAACGTGGTTGTTAATTCGTCCCGGCGTGTTACCCCCAAAAATGTGAATACACTTGCAAGTAAAACATAAGTTATTAGCAGCTGAAAATGCTTTTTGAAGGGACTTTTGTTGTGAATCTGACTGAGCTTAATAAAACTCGGATATTGCCGATATATGTACAACCTCTTAAAATTTGCAATTTAGAAGTGAAATTCATTTTGTTGGCGGAAAACGCTTAGCTGTGCAAATATCTTTGCGGGGTGAAAATATTGTTTAACAAGATTACCAAACGTTTAAAATCAATTCTACCTTTTAGATATTAACCTACTAACTAACTTCAGCCGGGTGGGAGAGCCAAACATAATCAAAAAGTGTTCGCCGGTAGCGTTCAAAGAAATAAATCGGCGAGGAAACCGTTTTTCATTTTGTATTTGGCTAAGTAATTACGCCAAGTTGGCATAAATCAGCTACTGATGAAGATGTTTTTTTCCTTGCAGCTGAGAATATAACATCTGTCCAAAAATTTGCATTTTAGGTCTTTAACTTTCCCAGTTTTAATTTATTTTATTTTATCGCTGGAAGGCGTTAATTTTCTGAGCAAGTCCCGATCAATTGCCTCAGAAGAGTGTCGAGCTAAAATATGAATTAAGAGCATGTTTAATTTGAAGATGGATTCTATGATAGCTTGACGTTTCCTGAATCACGGTTGAGTTAATTGGGGGTCAAACGCGGTGCGCATGGAGTTGTGGGTCTGTTGCAGAAAAGAAAGAAGATACTCAGTGCGCGATTCTTTTCCTTCCCATTAAGCCTTGCACTCTTGTTTTCCCGCTGTTTCTGTGGCAGCCGTGCTTTAGGCTACTAGAACTATCCTTTTATATAGTCGAATGGAAAAGCCAAGCGAAGTAACAAAACAAGGGCTGGGAGAGAAAGCGACTATTAACATTCACTTCTGTAGCAGTCTGTCAGAACACTGACTCGTGTTTTGACGCTTATTAGGGACCTCATAAAAACACGACGACGTCGGCAACGAGAACGTAAAAACGTTAAAAAAAGCTTGATCACCAAACCAATAGCTCAGCACCTGTGTTATATTCTTTGCCGTCGTCTGGAAGACAACGACGTGAAATGACCAAATTCAAAGTTTTATGGAGAACGTAGGCTCAGGACGGTGAATTTTCTTTCACTTGATGCCGCTGCTAATAATGATGTTCTTGGATAATTCGTTTACATTGTCCAAGTTGAACGGGTTGGAATAATTACAAATTAAAGTAGATCAGACTGAAAGCTTGCCGTTTCGTTGGTGTTGCCATCGTGCTTTCGAAAGGTCTATATTCTTGCAATTGTGATCTTGCGCCGCCATATCGTTTACTTAAAAGTTACATTTAAGAAAAACGACAACAGTTTTGATTTATTTTTAAAGACAAGTTTCGACAGCTCTTCTGTCATCTTCAGCTTTAAATCGTAAATTAAAA